>NW_026652281.1:38171971-38254323 GCF_009828535.3 Hylobates moloch
GCATCTAATCCAACCCTGATTTGATGGGGTTTCCAATTATCAGAAATGGACATGATTCAGTGTTTATATACTCTGTTGCTGAACAAGCCTCACTGTCAGAAAGTGATTCCTTATCTTTCACCTGTAATTGTAGCTATATGTTAGAGCATGAATGAGAATTGGAGAAGAGGGTAGTTATTTTGATTGATGTAGACCGCCGAAGTGGGTAATCGAGGCCCCCGAAACTCCCTTTAGGATTTGAATGCTCCTATTTGGCTGTCTTAGGGAGTCACAACAGTGGGACCATATTTTTACTCCAGTGTGTGGACAACTACTTCTAATACTGTTTTCTCAGTCCATTTGCATTTAGATTCTATTGGGGAGTAAAATGATGAAGGGCAAAATTAACCATAAAATATATTAGTCTATTTAAACTCAAGTAGATTTTAAAAAATACTAGATTTAACCATCTGAGGAAAGCAGGCTTGCCTCCAAAACAAACAAAACAAACAAAAAACAACTCCATAAAACAAAACACACAAAGCCAACAAAAATAACAAAAATTTAAGGTTGGTGGAAAAAAATAGGTCAATTTAACATCCACTTTTATCTGTAAGGTATGCTAGAAAGTAAACTTCTAGTCTTTTGTATGACTGGTACCACAGAACATTACTGTGGTTATCATAGTCTTGGAAGAAAACTTAGAGTTATGGATGGTGAAACTAGCTCAGAGCAATAAACACCTTCTATATTTTAGTGAAAAGAAAATTCAAAGAATTAGATATGGGAGTCTGATTTGGGCCACACCTGTGGACAGCACTCTTGAACTGACCAGGTTCCCCCACTTTTCATACTTCCTTCTCCTCCCCTTGACCAAATTCTGAGTAGACATTTGAATAAAATAACAAAAAAAAGGAAATAAAGAAGCATGGTTCAGTTTTGTATAATTACGTGAGTATAGGAATGCCTATTTAGGACAGGGCACAGTGGCTCATGCCTGTAATCCCAACACTGGGAGGCCGAGGAGGACAGATCACTTGAGGACAGGAGTTCCAGACCAGCCTGGCTAACATGGTGAAACCCCATCTCTTCCAAAAAATAAAAAAAAAAATTAGGGCGTGGTCATGCACTTCTGTAGTTCCAGCTGCTCAGGAGGCTGAGGCATGAGAATTGCTTCAACCCGGGAGGTGGAGGTTGCAGTGAGCTGAGATCATGCCACTGCATTTCAGCCTGGGTGACAGATCAAGACTCTGTTTCAAAAAAAAAGAGAAAAAGAATATATATTTAGGACATGGGACATGTTGAGTACTTTAGAACGATTTTTCTTCCTACTATGGTCAGTGTAAACAATTCAGGTAGCAGATGGTGTTGCTTTTTCTCCTCTGCTCCACTAACCATCATGATCACCACAAGGACTTGTTCTTAGGCTAAAAGGTGGAGAGTTCACTTCCACTTATGAGGCATCCAAAGAGAGTAGTAGAGAAGGGAGCTATCACCAGTTAAAGAGTCATTCCCATGGAAGAGCCATAGGAGCCCTTTGGTCCAATGTCCTTCTTGTATTTGAGGAATTAAGATTTCACAAGGTTAACTGACTTGTCCTAAGATCACTCAGGAGTTAGGGAGCTGGGAATCAGACTTAGTATAAGAACTCAAGATGTCTTCTCTTCCAGTTTGATTATGGAAAACTCTCATAATTTTCAAAGAGATGTAGCAATACTCTAATGGTTAAAAGCAACCCTCTTGGGAGGAAAGAAGGTATACATGAATAAGAATTAACTTCATTGTTAATTTTTTTGAGGAAAAATAATTTCTTGTATGAAAATAAGTGCCCTGTCATATTTATGTGACAATGTGATGGCTAATTTTATGTGTCAACTTGCCTGGGCATTAGGGCATCCAAGTATTTGGTCAAACACTATTATGGGTGTGTCTGTGAGAGTGCTGTTAGATTAGATCAACATTTAAATTAGTAGACTGAGTAAAGCAAGTTGCCCTCCCTAATTTGGGTGGCCCTTGTCCAATCAGTTGAAGGTTTGAATAGAACAAAAAGGCTAACCCTTCTGTGAGTAAAGCAGAACTCCTCGCCTGACTGGGTAAGCTGGGACATCAGTCTTTTCTTGTCTTCAGACTCGAATTGAAACAGACTCTTGGGTCTTCAGCCTGTGAGCTTTCAGACTGGAACTGTATATTGGCAATCCTGGGTCTCTAGCTTGCCAACTGCAGATCTTGGGAATTATCAGCAGCCTATACAATCACATGAGTCAATTCCTCTCTCTATGTATATACATGTTTGTGTACACCTACTCACATCCTGTTGGTTTTGTTTCTTTGGGGAATTCTGAATAATAAAGGCAATTTTTGTATTATTTTCAATTCTGCAGCTTTGCTGTCTTCTATTCCCGCAGCAACATCTCTCTTTGAAAGCATGATATTTAAAATTTACAAGAAAACCACTTTCCTCTGCCCAAGTAGCTATATTAAAATATGTCCTCTATATTTATGTTTTTCCTGATTGGTGTTCCACAGCTTTACATCTTAAAGCAGAGTTTTAATAGAGGATTGTGAAATGCTCATATTTAAGATGAAAACTAGTACAAAAATCTGCAGTAATTAATTAGAAGTATACTGTCTAAAGTGATTATTATATTTAAAATAGAGAAATAACTATGTTCATTTATAGCTGTACACATAAATCCTGTGCCATGCTTACAAATTAACTGATTGACTCAGGCTCATAAACTGCCAAGATAGTCCAAGGAATACATTGTCCGATTCTGAACAACAAACAAAGGGAAGAAAGAAAAAAGAGACATATGCAAATAATCAATTTTTCCATGTCCTTATAGAATTTTAAGGGTCAGGTCCTTGGGGACAGAAAAGTCAAGGCATCATTGTCCTCTAAAAAAGTTACACAGCTCCATTTTATGCACAGTCATTTCATAACCACTCAAATTAGTGTTTTTAAAGCAGAAGGTAAGGTGAAGGAGAAACATTTACTACAAATTCAGCAAATATTTAAGACTTGCTCTGTATAACAGGGATAGGAATGGGCTTATGGAAAACAAAGATCTTGTTTAAATTAATCCCATGGAATTTCAACCTAGGCAAACCTGAGTAGACGAGGCTCTGGATGCACATCGCTGCAGCATCTGGATGAAAAGTGGAATCAATCATTCCTTAATCTAGTTAGTGAGGCTCATAATGATAAACATTTTGTGTTGGTCTCTGGTGGTCCCTCAGCAGCCTGATATTCTCTTCAGTACTATACTCAGGTATGCAACTATCTACATTTGTTTTAAGTGGATTTATAAATACTTAAAATTTAACATATCTGAAACTGAACTCATCTCCCTTCCTCTCACTTCCTCATTTTCTTAGTAAATGGAAAATTCATTCTTGCATTAAGTCAGATATTAAAATCATCTTTGACTCTATATCACCCACATTACACATTCAGTCTATCAGACAATCATGTAGTTGTTTCCAAATATTTCTAAAATCGGATCACTTTTCAGTACTTCCACTGTTTTCACATGACTTGAAAAAGAAGAAAACAAATTGACATTGGAGACAAGACAGTCTAGCTGTCAGAGTGGCTTTTGTTAAGCTTTGGAATCATAGTAAAAATAATAAGCTAAACATAACTGAAATCTCTTCTGTAGGCTAGGCACCATGCTAACTAGAGATATGGTGATGAATAAGGAAAATATGCTTCCCAACTTTATATAGCTTATAACCTAAAAAAGGTAACAGATAAATCAGTAAGCAATGGGAGTAGTTACAGATTGTTTTAAGTCCCATGATTGAAATTAACCAGATGATAATATTGAAAAGTAATTAAAGAATTCTACTTTAGATAGCCAGGAAAGATCTCTTTGAGGAAAGGATTTTTAAGTGGAGGCCTGCTGGAAGAGAAAGAACTTACTTTGTGAGAAAGAGTGTAGACATATGGTACAGGCAGAGGGAACAGTGATTACAATGTCCAAATGAACGGAAGGGCTCACTTGCCATGTGCAGTTCTAAAAAGGTGAGCAACGTGGCTACAGGGTAGTGAGTGAGGGGAAAGTGGAAGGAGGTGAGGTTCGCATATTGAAGCCAGACCATGTAGGGCTCATACATCCAAATGAGGAGTTCCAGTTTTATTCTAAGTGCAAAGGGAAGTCATTGGAGGGTTTTAACCAGGAGGAGTGACAAGAGCCAATTTGCCTATTAAAGAGAAAGGATCATGGTCTAAAGGTGAAGACCGAACTAAACTGATGTTTCTTTTATTCCTTTAGTTTCCCCTTCAAGATTTAAAACTGGTCTTGAAAATGACCTAGGTTTATACCAATTATTGAAAATTCCTTTGCTAAAACTCGTCCTTCTACTCAGTGACTGAAAAACTTGTCCTTCCCACTCAGTGACTGAAATTTCAGTTTGCATCTATCGCCTTGTGATTTGTCAGCTCTAGTTTCAGCCACTGGAACTGCAGAAATTCTCTGGCAAACCATTACTAGCCTGATGAGGACAACACTTGACCAATGCATTCAATGGGATTGGAATCATAAGACTTGAGGAACATTTATGAAATGACACCTGTATTTTTAAATTACAACATTCCTAAAAGATCAGACTCTTGAATTTGGCCTTTAATAATCACATACATACTCTATGGAGGAGTTTATAACAGAAACAAAACAAAACCAAAAACAGAAACACTTAGAAAAAAGATATTTGCTTTCCCCAAAATAACAATATTTCTGTGATAATCATCTCTTTTCCTTATTATCACAAAATTTCTAGTAAAACAATTCAATATGATTATATTAAAAAGTCAGCAAAACTAAGCAACATTTTACTTCCCTATAAGATTAGACCTAAGTGAATTAGGTAATCATGAGAGAGCTCTTTCCCACTTCTGATGGTGCTTGTTTTCCACAAAGCACCTCTTTTACACTTTGATAGCTTCAACCAGTGATTTTTGAGGTATTTGTTTAAAATGTCTTAGGGGTTCTTCTTTCCATAGTGAACATTTTGTGGAGATCTCTTGAAGGCCCAAAAGCTATTATTAACCCAACAGAATAAATTGGAATGGGAAAATTCCAGGAATATAGCCAGTTAATGTGGGGTTATTTGGGACCTGCGAGTTATTTCTCCTTTTAAATTCTACCAACCTATGAGAACCTTTAAAATGGTCACTTATGCTGCATTCATCTTAAGGCTACACTTGAGTGCAATACATTTGTTTCCTGAAAAGTTATTCTGTAACTTTGTAATGTAGGCACTCAAAAGTTTTCTTTTTTTTTTTTTTTTTTGAGACGGAGTCTCGCTCTGTCGCCCAGGCTGGAGTGCAGTGGCGCGATCTCGGCTCACTGCAAACTCTGCCTCCCAGGTTCACGCCATTCTCCTGCCTCAGCCTCTCCGAGTAGCCGGGACTACAGGCGCCCGCCACCACGCCTGGCTAATTTTTTTGTATTTTTAGTAGAGACGGGGTTTCACCGTGGTCTTGATCTCCTGATCTCGTGATCCGCCCTCTTCGGCCTCCCAAAGTGCTGGGATTACAAGCGTGAGCCACCGTGCCCGGCCTAAGTTTTTATTCTTTATTATACTTAAAATGACAACTTAATTTCTTCTTAAGGTTGATATAACATTATCATAAGGATAAAATATAATTATTAATTATAATAAGACTAGTATTTACATTCTACTTTTCTCTTCTCTTACAATTCCTTTATAAACAGAAGTTAATTAATAGCATAGATGCCAATATTCTCTCTTTGAAGAGGTTAATGCATCAGATTAGAATTTGTTTTTAGCCCAAGAGCTTCTTTAGCATTTGTATTTGGTGCAGCTTAGTACCAGGGAAGGCAGTTATTTTTTTTTTCTGTTGTTCTATAAGAAAGTAAAAAGTGTTTGGGCCACTTGTTACACCCATTGTTGCTTGCTAGAGCCATGGAAACAATGGGAAGAATATCACTTTCTTTGGGGAAAACATTTTAGTGGAGTGTCATGAATAAATTTATTCTAGAAATAAAATGCACATTCCTTTAAAAAAGTGAAGAACATTTTGCAAACAAACCACATCATTTTGTATCTTGCATTTTGACCAGTTCATAAAGGTATAGAAAGGTGGTCAAAGCTTTTTGCATAGTGGAAGAACTATTTATATAGCTAGATGAAAACCTAAAGCTTTACATTTTCACAACACGAATTTTCTTGTCATTTCAGCTCTGTAAGTGGCTGTTCCAGACCCATGATGATGTAACAAGTCTGCTATACTGAATTGCAAACGTAGATTTTAACCTAGCCTAGGCCTTAGACCTTGAAAATATTTATTGTGAAAATTTGCTGTCATTATTCCATAGTTATTGCTTTTTTCCCTTATATTATTGTCTTTTATTTATTTTTCCTTCCATTTAGTTTGGATATACTTTGTTCCTTTTCTAGCTTTTTAAGGTGGAAACAGATCATTGAATTAAAAACTGTTACTCTTTTCCTCAGATACGTCTTCACTGCTATAAATTTCCCTCTAAACTCTGCTTTGGGATGTTGTATTTTTATCATAACTCAGTAAAATAGTTTATTTTCTTTGTTGTTTCTTATTTGACTCATTGTCATTGAAAAGTATGTGTTCTAACTTTCCAAATATTTGGACGTTTTAAGCTGTCATTTTATTCACATCAAATTTAATTCCATTCTAATTAGAGGTTATACTTTGTAAAATTTCAGTTAAAAAAATTAAACTTTTTCTCTTTTTTTTTTTTTTTTTTTTGAGACAGTCTTGCTCTGTCACCCAGGCTAGAGTGCAGTGGCGCAATCTCAGCTCACTGCAACCTCTGCCTGTGTTCAAGTGATTCTTCTGCCTCAGCCTCCCAAGTAGCTGGGATTACAGGCACCCACCACTGCACCTGGCTAATTTTTCTATTTTTACTAGAGACAGGGTTTCACTAAGTTGGCCAAGCTGGTCTTGAACTCCTGACCTCAGGTGTCCCACCCAGCTCGGCCTCCTCAAAGTGCTGGGATTACAGGCGTGAGCCACTGCGCCCAGCCAATAATTAAACTTTTAAAATGTTCTAGCATTTGGCCTATATTAGTAAATGCTCTAGGTGCACTTTGCAAAGGGTATGCATTCTGCAGTTTTGTGTGTTGTTCTGTATGTCAAATTAGGACAAAGTAGTTCATAGTATAGTTAAATATTCTCTATATTGACTATTTTTTAAAATTTTATCTATTAAAGAGGATTATACAAATGTTGAACTATAGTTGTAGATTTGACTATCGCCTTTTTGTTCTGTCAAATACTTGAAATACATGTTTTTAATTCTGATAATATCACTTGTCTGAAACTCTACTTGGTCTGATATTAATATTTCCATACTACTAATTTTTAATGCTTATCTTTATATATATGTGTGTGTGTGTGTGTGTGTCTGTGTGTGTATACATATATTTTTCCCCTCTCTTTTCCTTTCACCTTACCTATGTCTTTTAATTTAAAATGTATCTCTTGGCCAGGCATGATGGCTCATGCCTGTAATCCTGGCATTTTGGAAGGCTGAGGCAAGAGGATCGCTTGAGCCCAGGAGTTCTAGACCAGCCTGGCAACATAGCAAGAACCTGTCTCTACAAATAAAATTTTTAAAAAATTAGCCAGGCATGGTGGCATGTGCCTGTAGTCCCTGCTAATCGGGAGGTTCAGGTGCAAGGATCAGGCCACTGCACTCAGCCGGGGTGACAGAATGAGACTGTGTCTCAAAGAAAACAAAAAGTATCTCTTGTAGACAACAGGCTTTATTAAAAGTCTAGTTTGACATTCTGTTTTAATTGGAATCTTTAATGTAAAATTTACTATGATTGAGCTTATATAAATTTTTCTATTTTTTTCCTATGTGTTGCATCTCTTCTTCCCCTGCTCTTTCTCCTTTTCTATCTTATTTTGCATTAATGAAATGTTTTGCTCTTCCATTTTATTTTATTTATTGCCCCCCTTTTTGGTCATACTTCTATTTTATTTTATATTTAGGTATTACTGTAAGCATCCTCAACATATCAAAGCCTCCTTATTATTGTATCATATCATATGTAAGATCATTGTAGAGACTTTGGATTCCAGTAACTTCCTGTGAAGAGTTATGACTTTAGTTATAGCTAGCAATTTAATTTTTCGCTGATCTCCTTGAACTTACAGAGGTTTGATTTTCATTTCATTAGGAGGGTCTTTTTAGTTTAGCTTTTAGTCTTAGGAAAAATCCCTTAGTTATAGAAAGTCCCGCTTTCTGGGACTTTCTCTGTTAATTTCCATCTGCTCTAGAAGACACAAACTTCTCTGACACCTAAAGCAATACACCTGTAAGTTTCCCCTGAGTATTGGCCATTTTGCATATGTGAAGACTTTAGTGTTCCCTTAAGTGAAGTCACATAAATGTTTGTATTATCATCCAGTTGCATTCCCTTTCTTTCAAGAATTCAATCCCCTTCAATTTCTGTCTACTTTTGGTTGCTCTCCAGTGCCTTAAATAGTTAGCTTCTATATTTTATCTAGAGTTTGTCACCTCTGGGAGGGTAATTCAAATTAAGCTACTTTCATTCTTGGTACTAGAATTGGGAAAATAATCATTTTTAATATTAAGGCTCCCATGTGAAAATAGCTGAGGAAGATTCTGATCCAGATAGGGCTTAGCAAGTCATGTAGTCTAAATATGCACAGCCTCTGTTCAGTGAGATGATTGGTTTGTTTTTGTTTTTATTTTGATCAATTCCATCTTCAGTTTCTTTACTCTTATTTTGAATTAAATGAGGCAGCTACAGGGAATAGTTTATTGACTAAAGTAGACATTGTAATTTTCTTCTTGTTTTAATACAAAGTTCATTTTATAATATTAGGGAGTATAAATGCTTCCAGATTTGGGATACTTTATTTTACATATACATTACATCATTTCCCATCCTTATTTCAAGGGTCTTTAACTTAGGTTTGATAAAGTAAATGCATTTAAACTGTTATGAGGCATTAAAAGTACTAACTGTCTTCATTTATTTTCTATCTTCTTTTCTGATTCCCTCCACTTTGTCTTATATGACCCATATCCAAGGGCTGCATATTCAAATTAATACTTGAGTGACATAGAATTAGATTCTTTAGAGTCAAAAAGATAAAGTAAAATATTTTTTTCTCTAAAATTGGGAGTATCAGATGGCCTCACCCAATCACTTAAATTTGTTCTAATTCCCTTCACTTTGTCTTATATGACCCATATCCAAGGGTTGCATATTCAAATTAATACCTGGAGGCATAGAAAAATACCATAAATCTGTAAAGTAGGCCAGGTGGGGGAAACATCAGAAAGTTCTACATATTGAGGTAGACTGAAGAAAGCATGGGGTATATCAAGGGTCAACCTCACTAGCTTTTGCCATTTAGGTGCTATGAGCCATTGTTGTCACATCTGCTCTTCCAAGAGAAGCTGAAAATATGGATTTTTGTGTGAAATTTCCTTATTAAAATATCCTTCAGGTCAAATAGAACATGATTGATTAGTATACAAAGCCACTGTCTCTATTTGTTTGTTTGTTTCCATCACTGGTTAGTCTTCCATTTGTATATTCTCTCTTATTCACTTTGAATGCTCTTTTATGCAAGTCTACCCAAATCCTATTATCTGTATTCAATTCAAGTTTCATGACTCCACAAAGCTGCTGAGTCTTCTAGTCTTCATTGTTCATCTTTGCCTTCTGTGAAATCTATAATAATTATAGATTAGAAAACTTTTTATCATGTAATTTTATTGCCTTTTTATACTGAGTTGTGCTTCAGTTCCCAACATCTTTTCTTTATTTCTGCCATAGGTTTTCAATACTCATTTATTAATATATGGTTGGTATTGCTCATAAGGTTTTTTTAAAGTGTCAGGGAATATGAAAGTATGGAACGTTTATTGATTTGGAGGAGACCATAGATACATCTGATCCAAATTCCTTATTTGACAGATAAGGAACCTAAGACCTGCTAAGTCAATTGATTTACTATTGATCAGTCAGAAAGTAAATCACCAGATCCTAGGAATTTAATTCCTTTTTCTGTTTGTTTCCACCAAATACAGCACTCTGTAGATTTAGGAAAAGGTACTTTTTCATTCAATATCAAAATATGTATTTATTTTGTTTCTTCCTCTGTGTTCTCTCTTCTTAGTGTAGCTGAGTGACATAGAATTATATTCTTTAGAATCAAACAGATAAAGTAAAATATTTTTTTCTCAAAAATTGGGAGTATCAGATGGTCTCATCCGATTGCTTAAATTTGGTAAAGGGAAAGATTATAAATCAGCCTAACTCTGTTGTTTCCAAGATTTTGATTTTATAATACCTGTTTCTCCTTATGAGCCCTGCAGACAAAGAGGTATCCTGGTTATGAAAGAACCGCCATGTGTCCTCTCATCTGAGACATCTGTTTTCTCATTCTCTCATAAATTCTTAAACAGAATGAAATTTTATTAAGAAAATTATAGCATTGCTATAATTGGCGTATATTCCGCATTTGTCTGCATTTACCTTTTGAATGTAGTCATTATACCACACGATGGCATCCTAAAACAATTTCTATAAATGCAACATTGAAATGAAAATATAAGGCATCACAGATATGAAAGTTATGTTCTTCTGATCTCAAAATCTAGATGAGTAATAGTGTTCATGAGCTTCATTTCATTAAAATTTTGCAGCTTCTCTGCACGGAGCTTGATATGAAAAAGTAGCAATTGTTTTTATGAAATAAAACTGCGTTAATAATCATTTTAAGCTATTAAAGAGTTTAGATATTGTACAAGTAAATTCAGTATACCTAACTTTCAGCACATGTACAATGAAAATCTTCTTGAAATAACCTACAAAATAAAACTATCACAATAATTGTAAAATTCATTAACAAAACCTCTACATTTTCAATAATTTGTGAGTGAAAATTTTTGTTACAATTTTGTGATTTGAATGCAATTTTCCCAAGAAGTTACAGGATTGAATTATAAATAACGATATCTAACTTGAAAAATAATGCAAAAAATATACCTCGCCTCTTTGCATGAAATGCTTATTTTGTTTTATTATTTCTTTGTCAGTATGAATGGTTCTTTACTAGCAAAGCAAGTGAACATTTGTTCTTTTTTATTTAATGAATATTTGTATTATTCAATTGATATTTAATAATAGAATTATCATTATTAAAAAAAGACCAGAAGATCACTTTCATTTTAGTTCTAGTAATTATAAAGTTTCAAATGTGACATTAAGTTAATGACATTCGTTTTGTTTATTTTCATAGTATCTCAGCAATGTCGGTGTTTATTTCCTGGAGTCAAAGAAAATATTTTATTCAATTTTGGTTTGTAGTTATTGTTATACGAATATATGTTCTGACCTCATCTAGATTTTTTGGACTAGAGAATCATAATTTTTATATCTATAAAGCCTTATGTTTTCATTTCAACATTCCCATAGTACAAAATAGGACATTTGGGGTAAATATAATGTTTCATTTAATCAAGATGTATGTTTTCATTTTGTTCTTTCAACCAAGACAGATCGCCTCTGAAACATTATTTTAAAATACATCAACAGTTATTATACTTTATAGCACATTAGAATTACCTGGGATAACTTTAAAAAATCCCGATGTTGAGATCCTTCCCCAGTCCAATTAAATCAGGCACCCTAGAAGTGTAATCTTGGCATCATTATTTTAAAACTCCCTTAGGTGATTCCAGTATACAGCCAAGATTGAGAACCACTGAAATAGAGGAAAGGAGAATGTTAACATATATAGATAAAGTGGACCTACTTTAAACCACAGATCTCTCCTTTTATTTGCAGCAATCTTCTAAAATTACTTAATTTTTGAGGCTTCAATTGATTTTATGTAATATTTAACATATAAAAATATATGCAACATAAAATGAAGTTATGAAGTTTAATTAAAATAACAAATACTTATAAGCCTACCATATAACTTAAAAACTAAAAATTATCCACAATTCCATTCTCTTACTGCTTTCATAGTTCTAATTCCATTATCCCAAATTTGTTTATCTTTCACTTATTTTTGTAAGAATACTTATAATAAGTGTATGTTTCCATGAGTAGCTTATTATCTAGTTTAGCTTGGTAATATGCTTTATATAAATAATGCTATATGTAGTATTCAGAATTTTTAATTATTTTTGATTAATCAATATTATGGTTCAGATATTCTCCTGTTATACATAGTTATAGTAATTAAATTATTTTCATAGAGGTATATTTTATTGTGTGAATATGCTATGAGGTATTTTTCAATGTCTCTGTCAATGGACATTCAGGGTCTCTTTTTAGTTTTTGTTATTGAATCAAAGTTGCGATGAATGCTTTTATACAGACTCCTGGTGACGTATGGCACTGTTTTTCTAGACTATACCTAGAAGTAGAATGTCTGGGTCACAGCATACATGCATGTATAAATTTAAAGGTAATGCTGTTTCCCTCCCTGCATTCTGAATGGTTGTATTGATTTATACTCTCATCAGCATTTATAAGACTTCCCATTGTTCCACATACTCATCAACATATAGTACTATAGAGCTGGTTATTTTTGGCAATCTAGTGGGTAAACAAAAATAGTTCAGTGTAATGATTTTTAATGGATTCTATTATTTTCATATACTTATTTCCCTATTGTGTAACTCCTGGAATAACTATTCTTTTCATTTGCACATATTTTTGGCTTATTTATTTTATTGATCGAATTATAATTTGGCTTTTTATATTTGTTATGCTGTTTTATGATCATTTATGAAGTTTTATGATTTTAATGAGGTTGAACTTAATACTTTAGATATTTGGCACAATGCCCATCAATGATAGACTGGATAAAGAAAATGTAGCACATATATACCATGCAATACTATGCAGCCATAAAAAGGATGAGTTCATGTCCTTAGCAGGGACATGGATGAAACTGGAAACCATCATTCTCAGCAAACTAACACAAGAACAGAAAACCAACACCGCATGTTCTGAGTTGGACAATGAGAACATATGTACACAGGGAAGGGAACATCACACACTGGGGCCTGTTGGGGGTGGGGGACTAGGGAAGGGATAGCATTAGGAGAAATACCTAATGTAGATGACGGGTTGATGGGTGCAGCAAACCACCATGGCACGTGTATACCTATGTAACAAACCTGCATGTTCTGCACATGCACCCCAGAACTTAAAAGTATTAAAAAAAAAAAAAAAAAAGATATTTGGCACAATTAAGCAACCCTTCCCCATGCCTATATCATAAAAGATACGTGTCTGTACTTTTTCTCAAGAGCTTAAAAAGTTTGCTGCTCATATTTAAGCCATTAAAAGATTTGAGGTCATGGCATTCCATAGAAATCTAAGGTTATTTTTTCCATAAGAATAGCCAATATTTACACACCATTTATTGACAATTGTTCATTCACATTGATCAGCCAATGCCATATATACTGCATATCAAATTTCCATGTAGATAATGACCTTCATATGGGCTCTCTGCTTTGTCCCATTTGTGAATGTATTAATTTCTATGTTAATATCATGTCATTTTAGTTATTTACTTCAATTTTATAGTAAGTCTTTATAATTTGTAAGACAATTTTACTTTTTTTTTTTTCAGTGGCTTGGCTATTGAGCCGTGTAATCTTCTGTACACATTTTGGAATTAGACTGGCGTTTCTTAAAATAGCTTTTAAGGATTCTGATTTAAATTGCATTAAATTTATTAATTAATTTTGGAAAATTAGCTCCTTTATGATACTAAGTTTTAATCTCTAGGAACATGGTATAATTTTTCATTCAATTTAAATTTCAAAATAATTTTTTTTTTAAGTTTTAAGATTTCCTTCATAAAGATTAGCTTATGCTGTGGGGATTTAATTCTAATTTTTTTCTTGTATAGGTGTTTTGTTGTTGTTGTTTACAAATTGTCATTATAAAAAATTTAGAACAGGTAGAAAAGTAGAGAATGTATTATAATTTATCCCCTTTTCTATGACTTCTGGCTTCAGTAGTTATCAATCATGGCACATCTTGTTTTATGTATACTGTCTCTCATTCTCTCTCTCCAACCCTATATTATTTTCAGGCAAATCTGTGACATTATATCATTTAACTTAAAATTAGTAAATGTGGCCTCAAAAATTTTTAGGTGTCTTCTAAGAGTTGCAAATGCATAAAAGATAATATATTTTGGTATAATTATCTTATATATAACCAATTTTCTAGAATCTCTAATATCTCTCTGTAGAGCATTGGTTCTTATGAAATTTGTGACTAATGAGAATGTGTTATTCTTCCTTTCAAATAGAACATGTTTTTCTTGATTCACCACATATTTGGGTACTATATTAAATTTTGAATGGAAGCAATAATAGTGTCTTTTTTCCTAATGAAAAAAGAATGATTTGAACCTTTTGCCATAAGAATATTTGTAGTATTTTGGTAGATGTGATTTGTCAGAATATAAAGTAATCTTTAGTTTTTAGTTAACTATGATGTCTTATCATGAATAGTGATTTAATTTTATCAAATCATATTATCCATTAATAAGATATATTTTTAAAATTTTTGATTTGTTATGTAATATATGATGACACTAACATTCCTGGTATAACTCCAAATTGGTAAAGATGTTTTATTTTCCTAATTTTTACCATATTCAGTTTACTTATGTTTTGTTACATTTTGCATTTATGTGCATGTATAAGATTACCCTGTAATTTTCCTTTCTGTTAATAATATTATCTGCTTTTATTATCCAAGATATTCATTCTTTACTCTTTCAAGGTTTTTGTACAATTGGAATGATCTATTTTTTTGCATGTTTGCTGGCAATTGTCTGTATGATTGCACTGAAGTATTTTTACTTAATAGGAATATTATAAATTGCTTCTTAATTTTTTAAGTAATTTGTCTATTTTGTTTAGACTGAAATTTATTGGTATATAATGGTTATAGTAATCTCTATTTATAATTTTAATCTCTATTACTTTTTTCCTTCATAGTATTACTTACTTTTCCCATATTTCAAATTTGTTTACTTTAAAAATCTCACCAAAATAATATTTTAAATCTTTGCAGAGGGCCAAATTTTGATTTTACTCATCGTCTTTAAACTTGTTTTTTACTTTATTTAATTTCTGCTCTCACTTTTACAACCTCCTTCCATCTAATTTCAATTAATGGAAGGTTTCTAAAAAGATAAAATATAATTCATGTACCACAAAATATACCTCAATTCAGTACTTTTTTAGTATATTAACAAAATTGTATTACTACTACCACAACCTAATTTCAGATTATTTTGATTAATCTAAAATGAAATCTTTTACCATTAGGAAATATTCTCCAATTCCTCTCTTCCCCCAGTCCCTGGTAGCCACTCATCTACTTTCTTTTCTGTGGATTTGCCTATTCTGTACATTTTACATAGAGTTTAACTTTTTGAGAAACTGTTAAATTTTCTCAAACCAGCTGCCCATTTTATATACCCATCAGCAATCTATAATTCCAATTCTCCACATGCATGTTAAAACTTGTTATTATCGGTCTTTTTAATTAAAGCTACCAAAAAGAATGTGAAAGGTATATGGCTGTGTTTTTAATGTTCATTTCCCTAATGATGAATGATGTTGAATGTCTTTTTATGTTCATATTGACCATGTGTTTACCTTCTTTACAAAAATCTATTTAAATCCTTTGTCCATTTTTTAATTGGGTTAGTTGTCTGTTATCACTGAGTCATAAAAACTCTTTGTATATTCTGGTCACAAGTCCCTTATCAGATATATGATTTGCAAATATTATTTTCCATTGTGTGGATTTTCACTTTCTTGATAGGGTTTATCTTAAGTACAAAAGTTTTTAGTTTTGATGAAGTGAAATTTATTTTGTCTGTTTTTGCTTTTGGTGATGTATCTAGGTAACTATTGCCTAATCCATGGTAACAAAGGTTTACACCTGTTTTTCTTCTGAGAGATCTATAGTTTTAGCTGTAGTTTTAGTTTTACACTGAGGTCTTTGATGCAGTTTAGTTAACTTCTGATATGATGTGAGATAAGAGTCCACATTCATTTTTTTATAAGTGGATATCAAGTTGTCCCTGAACTATTTATTGAAAAGAATTTTATCCTCCCTTCAATTGTCTTGGCACCTTTGTTGAAAATCAATTGCTCATAAATGGATGGTTTATTTCTGGACTCTCAGTTCCATTCAATTGATCGGCTTTTATGCTTATGTCAGTCTCACAGTTTGAAATTAAAGAAGTGTAGAGTCTTCAAAGTTTTATTATTCTTTTTAAAGATTGTTTTGGCTATTCTTATTCCACTGCATTTCCATATGATATTAGAATCAACTTGCCAGTTTCTCCAAAATAGAAGGCTTGTGTTTTGAAAAGGTTTGTGTGGAATAGGTTGATTAATTCACAGAGTATTATTATCTTAACATCAAGTGTTCTAATTCATAAATACAGAATGTCTTTTCATACATTTTGGTCTTTAATCTCTTTCAATGATATTCTGTAATTTTTAGTGTATAAGCCTTGTACTTCTCTTGTTAACCTTACTTCCAAGTATTATTTTTGATACTATGGCAAATTGAACATTCTTAATTTTCTTTCTCATACTGTTCATTGATAGTGATTGATAGTGTATAGCAATACAATTAATTTTTTCTTTCTTTCTTCTTCTTTTTTTTTTTTTTTTTTTTTTAAGACGGAGTTTCACTCAGTCATCACGCTGGAGTGCAATGGTGTGACCTCAGCTCACTGTAACCTCTGCCTCCTGGGTTCAAGTGATTCTCCTGCCTCAGCCTCCAGAGTAGCTGAGACTATAGGCACGTGCCACCATACCCAGCTAATTTTTCTATTTTATTAGAGACAGGATTTCACCATGTTGGCCAGGATGGTCTCAATCTCTTGACCTTGTTTCCTGTGACCTTGATGAATTCATTTATTAGTGCTAACAGTTTTCTCTCTGTGCATATTAGGATTTTTTATATATGAGATCATACCGTCTACAAACAAAAATAGTTTTACTTCCTCATTTCTAATCTAAATACCATTTATTTATTGCCTGATTGCCAGGCTAGAACCTCCAGTACAATACTGAGTAGAAGTGGCAAGAATAGATATCTTTTCCTTATTCCTGATTTTAATGGGAAAGCTTTCAGTCTTTCACCATTACATGTGATGTTATCTTTTGGCTTTTTCACATATACTGTTTATCAGGTTGAAGACGTGCCTTACATTCCTATTTTGATAAGTGTTCTCTTATTATAAAGTGCGTTGATTTTGTCAAATGCTTTTTCTGTGTCTATTGAGATCATGTCATTTAGTTCATTGTTCTGTTGGTATGTTTTATTACATTAATTTCCAGATGTTAGACAACCTTTCATTCCTGGGATAAACTCAGTTTGGTCATGGTGTATAATTCTTTTGTTATGTTGCCAGATTTGGTTTGCTTGTATTTTACTTAAGATTTTTATTTCTATATTTATAATATATATAGATCTTTTGAAAAATTATTTATGGGAGGGGGAAGGGATAGCATTAGGAGATATACCTAATGCTAAATGACGAATTAATGGGTGCAGCACACCAACATGGCACATGTATACATATGTAATAAACCTGCATGTTGTACACATGTACCCTAAAACTTAAAGTATAATAATAATGATAATAATAATAATAAAAAGAATACAAAAAATAAAAAATAAATAAATAAAATACAATTAAAAAAAGAAAAAAAAGAAAAATTATGTATTTACCTGGTTTTGGTATCAGGAAAATACTAGCCTCATAGAATTAAGTGACATCTTTATGAAAGAATGATGTTAATTCTTTAAATATCTGGTAGAATTTACTCATAAAGCCATCCTATGCTGCCCTTTTGTTTTTGAGACTTTTTTTTTTTGTTGTTACTAATTTGGTGTCTTTACTTGTTACGAGTCTATTCAGGTTTTCTATTTCTTTTCATGTCATTTTCTCTGGTTTTTGGTTTCTAGTTATTCATCTATTTCAATCAGGTTATCTGTTTTGTTGCCATATGATTGTTCATACTGTTCCCTTATAAACTTTTTGATTTATGGAAGTTAGTGGTAATGTTTCCTCTTTTATTCTCATTTAAAAAATTTGAAACTTCTATTTTTTATTCTAGGTTAATGTAGCTAAAGGATTGTCATTTTTGTTGATCTTTCAAAAAACCAACTTTTGGTTCTATTGATTTTCTCTATTGTTTACTATTTTCTATTTTATTTATCGCCACTCTAAGCTTATTTCATTACTTCTGGCTTTAGGTTTATCTTGCTCTACTTTTCTTAGTTTCATAAATGGTGGAAGGTTAAGTTATTGACTTGAACTTTACTTTTTAATAATTTTGTTATGTTTTCCTTCAAGTGTTAGCAAATAAAAACACTAAAATTCTGGTCTGTTGTGTTTTAATTTCAATTTATTTCAAAGTATTTTCCAATTTTCATTGTTATTTCTTCTTGAACCAATTGCTTATTTAGTAAAGTATTGCTTAATTCTCCATACATATGAATTCTAAATTTTCTTTTTTTATTTATTTCTAATTTTATTCCATTGTATGTTAAAAAGATGCTCTGTGCTTTAATCCTTTTAAATGTATTGTGGCCTGTTTTGTTGCCTGCCATATGGTTTATCCTGGAGAATGCTGGTTCTTTGAAAAGATAAATAAAATTGATAGGCCACTAGCAAGATTAACTAAGAAAAGAAGAGAGAAAATCCAAATAACCTCACTAAGAAACAAAACAGGAGATATTAAAAGTGACACCACTGAAATACAAAAGATCATTCAAGGCTGCAATGAACACCGTTATGCACATAAACTAGAAAAACTAGAAGATATGGATAAATTCTTGGAAAAATACAACCCTCCTAGCTTAAATCAGGAAGAATTAGATACCCTGAACAGACCAATAACAAACAGCAAGACTGAAATGGTAATTAAAAAATTACCAACAAAAAAAAATTCCAGGACCGGATGGATTCACAGCAGAATTCTACCAGACATTCAAAGAAGAATGGTGGTATTTTGATGGGGATTGCAATCCTTTTGACACTATTCCACAAGATAGAGAAAGAAGGAACCAATCCTTTTGATGCTATTCCACAAGATAAAGAAAGAAGGAACCCTCCCTAATTCATTCTATGAAGTCAGAATCACCCTAATACCAAAACCAGGAAAGGAAATAACCAAAAAAGAAAACTACAGATCAGTATCTTTGAATATAGATGCTAAAATTCTTAAAATACTAGCTAACTGAATCCAACAACATATGAAAAAATAATCCACCATCACCAAGTGGGTTTTATACCAGGGATGCAGGGATGGTTTAATATGCAAGTCAATGTGATACACCACATAAACAGAATTAAACACAGAAATCACATAATCATCTCAATAGATGCAGAAAAAGCATTTGACAAAATCCAGCATCGCTTTGCAATGAAAACTCTCAGCAAAATTGGCATGCAAGGGACCTACCTCAATGTAATAAAAGCCATCTATGACAAACCCACATCAACATAATACCGAATGGGGAAAAGTTGAAAGCATTCCCTCTGAGAACTGGAACCAAACAAGGATGCCCACTCTCACCAATCTTCTTCAACATATTACTGGAAGTCCTAGCCAGAGCAATCAGACAAGAGAAAGAAATAAAGGGCACCCAAATCCTAAACAGGAAGTCAAACTGTCACTGTTTGCCAACGATATGATCATTTACCTTGAAAACCCTAAAGACTCTTCCAGAAAGCTCCTAGAACTGAGAAAAGAATTCAGCAAAGTTACTGGATACAAGATTAATGTACACAAATCAGTAGCTCTTCTATACACCTACAGAGACCAAGTGGAGAATCAAATCGAGAACTCAACCTTTTTTATAATAGCTGCAAAAAAAAAAAAAAAAAATTCTTAGGAATATACCTAACCAAGGAGGTGAAAGACCTCTAGAAGGAAAACTATAAAACACCGCTGAAAGAAGTCATAGATGACACAAACAAACGGAAACACATCCCATGCTCATTAATGAGTAGAATCATTATGAAAATGTCCAGATTGCCAAAAACAATCTACAAATTCAATGCAACCCCCATCAAAATACCACCATCATTCTTCACAGAATTAGAAAAAAAAATTCTAAAATTCATATGGAACCAAAAAAGAGTCTGCATAGCCAAAGCAAGACTAAACCAAAGGAACAAATCTGGAGGCATCACACTACCTGATTTCAAACTATACTATAAGGCCATAGACACATTAACAGCGTGGCACTGGTGTAAAAATAGGCACATAGACCAATAGAACAGAATAGAGAATGCAGAAATAAACCCAACTACTTACAGCCAACTGATCTTCGACAAAGCAAACAAAAACATAAAGTGGGGAAAGGATACCCTTTTCAACAAATGGTGCTGGGATAATTGGTTAGCCACATGTAGGAGAATGAAACTGGATCCTCATCTCTCACCTTATACAAAAATCAACTCAAGATGAATTGAGGACTTAACCCTAAAACTTGAAAATAAAAATTCTAGGAGATAACACTGGAAAAACCCTTCTAGACATTGGCTTAAGCAAGGATTTCATGACCAGAACCCAAAAGCAAATGCAGTAAAAACAAAGATAAATAGCTGGGACCTAATTAAACTAAAGAGCTTTTGCATGGCAAAAGGAACAGTCAGCAGAGTAAATAGACAACCCACAGAGGGGAGAAAATCTTCACAATCTATACATCTGACAAAGGACTAATATCCAGAACCTACAACAAACTCAAATCAGTACGAAAAAAAAATCCCATCAAAAAGTGGGCTAAGGACATGAATAGACAATTCTCAAAAAAGATATACAAATGGCCAACAAATGTATGAAAAAAATGCTCAACATCTCTATCAGGGAAATGCAAATCAAAACCACAATGTGACACCAGCTTACTCCTGCAAGAATGGCCGTAATAAAAAAAAAATTGAAAAACAGTAGATATTGGCATGGATGTGGTGATCAGGAAACACTTCTACACTGCTAGGTGGGAATGTAAACTAGTACAGCTACTATGGAAACAGTGTGGAGATTCCTTAAAGAACTAAAATTAGAACTACCATTTGATCCAACAATCTCACTACTGGGTATCTACCCAGAGGAAAATAAGTCATTTTCTAAAAAAGATACTTGCACACGCATGTTTATAGCAGCACAATTCAAATTGCAAAATCGGAATTTGGAATGAACCCAAGTGCCTATCAATCAACAAGTGGATAAAGAAACTGTAGTGTATATAATATATGATGGAATACTACTCAGCCGTAAAAAGGAATGAATTAACAGCATTTGCAGTGACCTGGATGAGATTGGAGACTAGTATTCTAAGTGAAGCAACTCAGGAATGTAAAAACCAAACATTGTATGTTCTCAGTGATATGTGGGAGCTAAGCTATGAGGATGCAAAGGCATAAGAATGATACAATGGACTTTGGGGACTTGGCCTGCAAGAGTTGGGGGGTTGGTGGGTGAGGGATTAAAAGACTACAAATATGGTGCAGTGTATACTTCTCGGGTGATGGGTGCACCAAAATCTCACAAATCACCAACTTACTGATGTAACCAAATACCACCTGTACACCAATAACTTATGGAAAAAAATAAAGCACTTGAGAAGAATGTGTATTCTGCTGTTGATGGTGGAATGTTCTGTATACGTTGTTACGCCTAGTAGGTATTTTTCAAGTCTTCTATTCCTTGTTAGTTAGCTGCATGGTTGTTTTATCTTGTTAGTTATCTGCATATTTGTGCAAGTGTCTTTTTTGGAAAATGACTTCTTTTCTTCTGGGTGGATACCCAGTAGTGGGATTCCTGGATCAAATGGTAGTTCTAGTTTTAGTTCTTTAAGGAATCTCCACACTGTTTCCATAGTGGCTGTACTTGTTTACATTCCCACCAACAGTGTAGAAGTGTTTCCTGATCACTGCATCCATGCTAATATCTACTCTTTTTCAATTTTTTTTTATGGCCATTCTTGCAGGAGTAAGATGGTATCACATTGTGGTTGTTTTATATAATGCTGAAAGTAGGGTGTTGAAGTCTTGACTATTGTTGAATTGTCAGTTGTTTAATTCTGTCAACTTTTGCTTCATATATTTTGAGGCTATTATTAGATGTACACATATTTATAACTGTTAAATATTTTTTATGAGAACATATAACACTTGCAGTTATATTGATGAGTTCATCACTTTATTATTATTAAATATCTTTTTTCCACTAGTAGCAATTTTTGTCTTATAGTCTGTTTTATATTAATTTAGACACTCCTGCTCTATTTTGATTGCTGTTTGTGTATTTTATCTTTTTACTTTCAGCCTATATGTGTCTTCGAATCTACAGTGTGTCTCTTGTTAATAGCATGTATTGGGAATATTTTTTAAAATTATTTCTTCCAGTCTCTGCCTTTAATTGGAATGTTGAATCCATTTATATTTAATATGACTGATAAGGCAGAATTTACATCTGCCAGTTTTCAATTTTTTTCTATATGTTGTATGTCTTTTTGTTCCTCTTTGTATTGCTGCCTCCTTTCTTGTTAAATAGGTATTTTTTCTAGTGCATTAAACTCTAAACATTTTATTTTTTCAATTTTTCACTTTTTAAACTTTATTTTCTTACTCTTAGGTTCAGGGGCTACATGTGCAGGTTTGTTTAATGGGTAAATTGTGTGGTGATGGGGTTTGGCATACAAATGATTCTGTCATTTGGGTAGTGAGCATAGTCCTAATCATTAGTTTTTCGACACTCAGTCCCCTTCCCCCCAGTAATCCCCAGTATCTGTTGTTTTTATATCCATGTGTACTTAATGTTTAGCTCCCACTTGTATGTGTGAGAACATGTGGTCCTTGGTTTTCTGTTCCTGTGTTAATTCACTTAGAATGATGGCCTCCAGCTGCATCCATGTTGCTGCAGAGGACATGATTTTGTTCCTTATTGTAGTTGCATAGTATTCCATGATGTATATATACCACACTTTCTTTACTGAATCCATTGTTAATGAACATTTAGGTCAATTCCATGCCTTTGCTATTGTGAATAGTGCTATAATGAACATACAAGTGTATGTGTCTTTTTGGTAGAACAATATCAATTTTCCTTTGGGGATATACCCAGTAATGAAATTGCTGGGTCAAATGGGAGTTCTGTTTTACATTCTTTTTTATTTATTTATTTATTTGTTTATGTTTTTATTATACTTTAAGTTTTAGGGTACATGTGCACAACATGCAGGTTAGTTACATATGTATACATGTGCCACGTTGGTGTGCTGCACCCATTAACTCGTCATTTAACATTAGGTATATCTCCTAATGCTATCCCTCCCCCGTCCCCTCACCCCACAACAGGCCCCGGTGTGTGATGTTCCCCTTCCTGTGTCCATGTGTTCTCATTGTTCAATTCCCACCTGTGAGTGAGAACATGCGGTGTTTGGTTTTTTGTCCTTGTGATAGTTTGCTGAGAATGATGAAATCTTCAAACTTATTTCCAAAATGGTTGAACATATTTACATTCCCACTAACAGTGTATATAAGCATTCCCTTACTCTGTGACTTTGTCAGCATCTATTATTTTTTGGCTTTTTAATATTAGCCATTCAGAGTTGTGTGAGATGTTATCCCATTTTACCATTTTCAAGGTTTTTTTAAGCAGCTGCCCTGGGGGTTACAATTTATATTATAAGTTATAAAAATTAGTTCTTATTGATACCAATTTGATTTCAACAGTGCACAAATCTTTGCTCTTTTGCTAGCTCTATTTGCTCCCTACTCTTCTGTGCTGTTATTATCATGTAAATTTCATCTTTATACATTGTATGCCCAACAACATAGATTTATAATTACTGCTTTATGCAGGGCTTTTAAACTAAGATAGAAAAAAAAGATATTATCAACAAAAATACATTTATACTTTTATATTTATGTAGTACTATACAGCCTTTACCAGTGTACTTTATTTCTTCATGTTTATTCAAATTAGTGTCTGCTCATTTTCATCCTGGACTCTTGTTAGTATTTCTTGTAGGAAAGTGTGCCATGGGAAAATTCTCTACATTTTTGTCTACTTCTCTTTAGCATTTGAAGAAAGTTTTTTCTGGATATAGAATTCTTGGTTGATAAACTTTTTTGTTTTAGCACTTTAAATATATAATCCCACTACCTACTTGCTTTGTTGTTCCTTTTCTAATGATTTAGTTAAATACTTCTTTTATTTATTTTTACTCATTTATGTTTACGGGTTTAGTTGCGGAAATCTACTTGTAAACTGTATGCTAAATTCATTTGCTTCTCTCTGCCTTTGGTTATGTAAGCTCATCATTAATTAAAAATAATATATATATATATATTTTTTTTTTTTGAGATGGAGTTTCACTCTTGTCGCACAGGCTGGAGTGCAATGCCGCAATCTCGGCTCACTGCAACATCCGCCTCCTGGGTTCAAGTGATTCTCCTGCCTCAGCCTCCCGAGTGGCTGGGATTATAGGCACCCACCACCACGCCTGGCTAATTTTTGTATTTTTAGTAGAGATGGAGTTTTGCCATGTTGGCCAGGCTCATCTCAAACTCCTGACCTCAGGTTATCCGCCTGTCTCGGCCTCCCAAAGTGCTGGGATTACAGCAGTGAGCCACCATGCCAGGCCAAATTAAATTTTTTTTAATGTTTCAATAAATTTTCTTTCCGGATGGTATTAAGGTTACTTTATATTTCTGGGAACTGATGTCTCTAATTGGAGCTTTATTATAAATGTCTGCTCTTGTTGTGTGGATGTGATATCCTGTCTTATTTGTCTATTCTATTAATTATACTTCCTAGCGTGTTAGATTTTGTTTGGAGCTTCAGTTCTTTGACTCAAATATATTATGATTCTTGGTTTAATGTTTACCTTTGAATTAAAAATTTTTTTAGTTTGTTTAGAATATTTGGTTTCTGTAAAAAATCTTGATTCTTATTATTTGGGGATAAGAATGAGAAATATTGCTAGCTAGTTAGTGTGCACCAACAGCCAGTTGTCTCTTTTTGAGAGCCTATTCTTATTAGTTTTCACCAGAATCCCAGGGAACAGCCTTAGTTTTCTAGCCTATGTTCTTATACTTACTGGTTCCACAGCTTAGCAGTATTTGCTGGATAGAATGATAGAAGAACCTGGATGTAAAAGACCAAGGAGTCACCCAAATGTTTGCTTCAAAGTCTACTCTTGTGTCAAACACTAGCTCTAAGTGCGCTCCCATGTTCTGTAGTAGTATGCTTTTGTATTTTGAAACTGGTTTGCTGCTTTAACCTGCCGATATCTTTCTATTTTTCAGAGTCAAAATGTTGCACATGATGAGCATTTAGTGGCACTACCTCTTTTTTCCAGCTGTAATATTAGATATTTGTGGTTTATGTATGTGTGTGGAGGGGAGAGGTACATATTTTCAGGGATTTGCTAATAAAAGGGGGAAGAGGGAGAGCATTTTTTTCTATCATCATAACCCAGTGGCCAATTTATTCATTTTAAATATAAAATCTATTGCCCAAAGACAAAGTTTTTTCCAAAGATATTTAGCTCTTCAACAAAAGATCTAGGAATAGAAATTTGATTTTCTGACTTATGTTGCTTTTCCTTTTGTCATATTTGTCTTGTTAATGAAATAATAATCTGAAAAGTCATTTTAGCACCCGTATCTATATAACAGTATAATTTAACATTGAACAACTTACAAGTAAAATTTTAACATCATAATGAATGTTTAGAGAAAGTAACATATACTTTAAATCTATAAACATTAGGAATATATTATATTCTGCCTAGAAATACCAGGTCTAAGATTGACTATTAGCATCACTTCAGTTGATTCACATGGCAAATTTAAAAATATCTCTTTATCAAATCATTATAAATTATGTATGAGTAATTAAAATAGCAAATAGCAACTAACCAAACCTATTAACTAGATACAGAAAACAAAATTATATACATTAATCATATGATTTATAGTATAAAATGAATACAAGTCAATGAAGCAGTTATTTGAATTCAATGTAGGCTGTTTATTATTTGTTACTACTGACCACTCCTTAGTGTATATGCTATCATGGATTAGGTTGATATTTATGTTTCTTGTATAAATACAAGTATAAATGGAATATTTATTTTGACTGATACATTTTTTGAATGACATCAGGAATAGTTGGTCTTTTATGACCTCACTGTCCACATCTCATTCCTATAGTATAAAATAGAATCATCTTTGAAATCTGTCTGCCATTTTTGCATCTTGGACAATACTATAGAGAATCAGTTCAAACACACAGTCCCCATCAGTATCAAAAGGAATGGGTGGGAAACCATTTCCATTGCAAGAAGTGTACTATAGACTTTAGGAAAAAAATAGAAATCTAGCAGAATCCTTTCTCAAGCAATCTCTTAAAAAACAACCAACCAAACCAAACAAAATCTAAATCTTTCACTTAGGTATGGTCAATAACTTCACATAAACTCTCTGTTTATTGTTTACATTATCTCTCATTAATTTCTTTAGAGAAGAAACATCTGTAACTTCTTCACACTAGTGAGGTGAGTTGCTTAAAAGGCTGACATTTGCATATAAATAAAAGATAAATGAAAATATACCATTTAACTATTTTAGTAAAAGATGAATATAAAAAATAAAATGGTTATTTTTTCTTAATCTCTGAAGATCATCTTCTTTTGCATGGAGAATATAGAAGTTTCTTTTTCTCCCACTGCTATTTATTTAAGTAACACTGAAGTAGACTACTATGCTTAGTTAACAATAGCCTCCCCTTTTTAGTCCTACAGCATATAATAAGCTTTAAATATCACTGAGAATTAAAAGAAAAAGGATGCAGAAATAATGAGTAGTTATTTCAAAGACGAATGCTGAAAGTTATACATGATAAAGAACTAGTGTTAATACCATTAACTGAACATATTTACAGGAGGAAAAAATGAAATTATGTATTTTTTCTCTGCTGAATAAAAAGTCATATGTTAAAATTATATTGTATTTCAATAACAGCATAATACACACCAAAAACATGTGGGTGTGAATTTAAGTGACTCCTTTACAGAAATGTATTGGATTTGGGGATACATCAGTTGACTACATGTAGAATGGAACTTGTATTCAGTAGTGTCTCATCAGACACTGACAACAGCTGTATTTTGAAAATGATGCATTTAATGAATAACCACCACAAAACAGAGACTATTAAGTGAAAATTAGTGGTCAACTGAAAAAACCCAAAATATCAATTGACAGTAAAATAAGTTAGTTGTGGTAAATTCATTAATAAAATGAGAATGATCAGACTATAATTACATGAAAAATACTGTTAAGCTAAAGAATCAAATAAAAATGATATATACTTTATAATACAATTTGTATAAAGTTAAAAAACCATCACAAGTAATCTCTGGTGTTATGAGGCAGCATAGAGGTTATATTTAAGAAGGTATTAGTGACTAGAAAGTGAGACATGAAGGGCTTTCTGTTCTTTTGGTAATGTTTTTTTATTTCCTTATCTGGTTGTTGTTTAATAGAATGCATTCACTTTGTGATAATTCATCAAGTTGTATATGTATGTTTTATGACCTATATATTATAATCCAGTTGGGTCTACATGGAGAAAAATATCTAAGTCAAATGATTAAAACAAATTTTTTCTATGTTTTTATATGTTCTATCTACATGTATTTTGGCAGGGGCAAGTAGGCAAAAAGAAAACAAATCAATTAATACCTCAGCCCTTAAAAACATCATTTGCTATGAGTCATGAGTTGTGCTTGAATATTTTAGGGGGAAAGGGAAGTCACGAAGCTATATATAAACTAGATGTGGTATATTAGAAGCAGCCAACAACTTTTTCAGGAATTTCTAGTTCTACCACAGTAATGTAGACCTAACTTCACACTCAGTAACACTTTAAGTCCCAACCAAGGATACCAATCCATGGCTTTTCACTACCTTATTCTTAACCCACAAAGAAAGAGCAAAAAAAAAAAAATCAATTTCTCCATCTGCTCTTAATCAAAACACTTCTACTTCTCTCACAACAATGCATAGACAAAACACTGCTTAGCATTTCATTAGCTAGCTGAAATGTAATTACAGCAGTGGTCTAACACAAACAAGGCAACATTGGCACCTTAAAAGCTCAGTAAACTCCAAACATTGCCTTATGATATTAACATCTTGAAAATTGTGTTAATTCCCTTTGCTGTACATACAGAATTTCAACATCAATGCCCATAAATGAATTTTCATAGTTTCTTATTCTATCTTCCACTTCACGTTTAACACTCTGAATCTTATTTTGTATAATTTACCCTGTATCCGTTTTTATATATACTCATGCAAAATATGTTGGAAAACTGAAGTCATTTTCTGGATAATCCAAGCCAAAAAATGGCCTCAGTTGCTTAGACATTTCAGATGAAGTTGTGTTTCCCTTAGTTTGAGTTATAGGGACAATTATCGCAATTCTCCATTTTACATGCATAGGCAAATCCTTAGTATTTAGAGTGTGGAAAACTGCTGAGGACAGTGATTTCAAAAGGAAAAAAAGAAATCTATTTTAAAGTAGAGTAAGAATTTAAATTTATGGTTATTATCTGGCTTAAAGTTTAAAAACTTTATCTTTTTAATATTTCATTAACATTTTAGTGATCAGATTGATTTACATAGTATATAACTTAAAGTGAGAACCATATAGCAGCAAAACTGGGTCGATGTTGATGATTAATGCAGGAAAAATTCATAGCGTGGGATACAGACAGCTTTGCTATGAATACATAAGAATAAAAGATGCAATTCTTGCCAAGAGATTCTTATGGCTGAGACATGTCACATGGTAATGCTATTCAGAATGTAGTAATGAATGCCTTTCCACTATAATAACACCTGTTCTAATCCTCTCATTCTAAACTGAACATAAATATAAAGGATATTAAGAATATATTTGAGATATCAATGAAATAAAATGTTGTCACAGGATAATGGTCTCTTGCTGCTTCATAAAATACTAAGCCAAAGGCAAGACTTACATTTTCAGAGTAGAAGACATTAATCCCATGACAGTATTTTACTGCAGTGATTGTATTTCTATTATACAAAATGAGCATGTAGATGTAATCAATTCATTTGATGGATGTTGATGTAGTAAGCTGTCAATGGTTTATCATCATTATGAATTTTTTTTGTAAGCAGTTTATAAAAGAAAATACAGATATTTTAGGAAACTGAACTTGGAGGTATGGGGAATAGAGGTTTTTGAATAGATGGAGGCTTAAGAGAGTAACAGTTAACACAACCATGAAAGGACGGTGTGATTGATGTATTTATAGAGGTTTGTGTAATATTATTGTTAATATTATACTTTCATATTTCAACTTGCTGACAGATAAAACATAGTAATTAAATATAATTATTTGACTAAAAAACCACAATAGTACAAAGAAAGCTGGGCTGCTGGCATTTAAAAAACTAGATTTGTTACTTTGAATAATAATTGCTTAATAGTAGTTGATATCACTAATCTAGGGCATCATTTCTTATTCCTAGGTACTACCATAATATGAAAAAGATCCATGGTTAAAGATAGTTTGGTGTTTTTTATGGAAGTGCAACCATCTAAGGTTAACCCAGCATTTTTCCCAATGGGAAATGGAAACCATTGCTTTCTATTTTCTGTAGAAATTATATTAATGCCAAAATAGTGGGATGTATTCAGCTGAATATGTTTAGAATAATGTGTTTCATTTAGCAATGCCAGTTCTTTTAACATCTGAGACAGGCCTCAGGTTTGTTTTGAAAAACCTTGTCTAAATATTAAAACAGAGCCCAGTCGTACAGTTAATTTATTTCCAAAAGGAGATCTGATTTCACATACCCTTTTTGTCCCATTTGCTGGCTGTCTTAATATAAGGGAATTTCATGTTTCTAAACACCATCTACGTTATCATCCTCTGTCTTAGTGTTATAAGGGCCAAGAAATCTGAAAATTAAAATCTTAACCTTCTTCAAAATACAAGAAATAAGGTAATAAAGCTATTGTTTTTCACAAAAATGCAAATCAAGCACACACATTCCTCCCACCATTCATAAAAACATTAGAATGTCCAAAAGTGCTGTAATAATTACATCTGGGAAATGCTAGCAGACTTGAGGTACTGTTTGTCATTAGGTTTTTCATTACCATGATTATTCATAGGCAATCCACTGTCAACTTAATTTGTATGAATAGAAGATCTAGAATCATTACAATAACATTTTTCTATATTAATCACAAATCCATTTTTATGGAATTTTATTATGAACTCTATATTTCAGGATCACATACATTAGTTTGCTAGGGATGCCATAACAAAATACGAGTTTGGGATACTGAAACAAGAGAAATTTATTTACTCATGGTTCCAGAGGCTGGAAGTTCAAGATAAAGGGGCTGGCAGGTTTGTTTTCCTCTGGAGTCCTTTTCTTTGACTTGTAAAATAGCTGCCTTCTGGCTGTATCCTTCACAGGTCCTTTTCTCTGTGCTCACACACCTGTTGTATTTTTGTGTCAAAATTTCCTTTTTTTTTAAGGACAACAGTCAAGTTGGATGAGACCCTATCCATATGACTTCATTTAACATTAATTACCTTTTAAAAGCCCCATCTCCAGGTAGAGTCACAGCATAAGATACTGTGAATTAGGGCTGCAGAGTATTAATTATGGGGGAACAAAAATCAGCCCATAACATATACTAGTAATATTTCCTTTCAATTATGACATTATACATTAAAAAAACTAAATAATTCAGTGGTGAAATGGGTTGCCCAACAATACCTACAGTGTTAGTAATAAAGCCATATCAATATATGGTCTTTATCAAAGACAACAAAAACGATTCTGTGTTGAAATTGTTCTGTCAGTTTTATTCTTTTGTCCCATTACTGAGGAAAAATCTAAGTACTCTACCTGATGTCTGTAAACTATGAAATTTTCCACTTTGGTTAGAAATTGATTTTTCCGGCCCTGTGTGAACCTCAAGGATTGTTTTCTCTACTTTTTTTTAGTGGTTCTTTCCCCAGACCCTGGTAGTGTCCTCAAGTGCTTGTGCTGCAATTGATGAGTACTCAACTGAGTGGGGAACTCTGGATATCTCCAGAGTTCTTTCTCTGGGAAGCTTTCACCTCTCTACTACCTTGCAAACAAACTCTAGCCACTTTGGCCTCCTTGTACTTCTAGCTCTATCTCTTCACTTCAGGGAGTTTGCTGAGCTCCATCTAGATTCTCTCTCCTAGCTTTGGAGATTGGTGGTTTTCCCTGGTTAGTAAGCTGAGACAATTGGACCTTATTTGTTTGCCATCTTTGGAGATTTTTATCCTTCACTATTTGATGTCCAATGTATTGAGAACTGGTTTTTGTAAAAAAAAAAAAAATCAAAGTATAAATAGAAATCTGTTACTCCCTCTTGACTAAAAGCTATCATTCATATTTAAATGTACAATCTATCAAAGATGAAATTTTATAAATGGTGTTCCATAGGCATCAAAAGTTTTCTTCCTAATAGATATCCAGTGCATCTAGCCTCAGTTACTTTCACTAAAAATATAGCCTTTCCTTTTCAGAAAAAAAATACCGGCTTTCCTCATAGCACTGCAGGATCAATTTTGTCATAAATCAAGAATTGTCATAACTGTATATGTTTGGGTCTGTTGCTGGACTCTCTATTGTTCCATTGGTCTACTTCCTTACACTAATACCATCATTTCAATTTATGTGACTGTGTGATGAATCTTAATAAAATGTTTGGGCTTCTACTTCAAGATTGTTTTAGGGCTCTTCGGGACTTTTGAATTTTTACACAAATATTAGCATCCAATATGTAAATATTGAATCTAGGAACTAATTTGGGAAAAATACTGCATTGAAAAGTTGTTTCAATACTGTATTGAAAAATATGTATCTTTTGGTCTGTGATCATAGTATAGTCGTCAGTTCACTGAAGTGTTCTTTTATTTCTGACAATATTCAGTGTAGAAATTATAATAATTTTTCATTAGCATTATTTTTTCTTGATGTTTTTCAAATGACATCTTTTAAATTTTTATTTGCTATTTATTTCTTGTAATACAAAGAAATGGTAACAATTTTGTATATTAACTGCCTCTACAGCAACTTATTAAATATGCATATTAAGTCTAATTATTTATAAGTGGGTATCTTTATTTTCTGAGTATAAAAGTCACTGAGTTTGACAATTTTTTCTGTTCTTTAAAATTCCAATATGTATGCCTTTTATGTCCTTGCCTTTCTTCATTGTACTAGCTAGAACTTCTAATTTCTAGCTAGATAGAAGTGATCATAGTGTACATTTCTTGAATCATTCCCAGTATCATGGGTAAAGGTCTGAGTAAATCACCATTAAAGATGATTTTAGTTGTAGGTTTTTTTCTCAAGAATATGTAAAATGAGAATTGGAGTTTAATTAAAAACAGAACAGGGATACATTAAACAATTAGCTGTAGGTTTTAGAAAATCTTTACCAGGTTAAGAAGTAACTTCTAGCCATAGTTTGCTAATGTTTTATAAAGTTTTATTGTATTTTGAATTGACACATAATAATTGTACATATTTATGGGGTACCATGTGACATTTCAATATAAGTACACATTGTGTAATGATCAAATCAGGGTAATTAGCAAATAATTTATCTCAAACATTTATTTGCAATAAGAACATTCAGAATCCGTTCTTGTAGCTATTTTTAAATGTACCATGTATTTTTGTTAACTATAGTCACTATATTGTGCAATAGAACACCACAATTTACTTATTTTATCTAGCTTTAACTTTGAGTACCTATTGACCAACCTCTCCCCATTTCTCTCTACCCCCTACTCTCCCCCAGCCCCAGCCTATGATAGTAACCACTTTTGATTTCACACAAGAGTAAGTTATTTTGCGGGTTTTTTGTTTTGTTTTGTTTTGTTTTTTTTGGTGTCTGGCTTATTTCACTTAACAGAATGTCCTCCAGGTTTATCTATGTTATTGCATATCATAGAATTTCCTCTTTTTTTAAGTTTGACTAGTATTCCATTGGGTATATATACTATATTTTCTTTATTCATTTTTCCATTGATGGACACTTACATTGATTCTATATCTCTGCTATGGTGAATAGTGCTGCAGTAAACATGGGAGTGCAGATATCTATTTAACATAATGATTTCATTTCCTTTGAACATATACCCAGTAGTGGGATTGCTGGATCATGTGGTACTTCTATTTTTTTTTTAATTTTTTAATTTTTAATTTTTGGGAGTACATAGTAGGTGTATACATTTATTATTCTCAATATTTTAGAAACCTCCATAATATTTAACATAATGACTGTACCAATTTATATTCCCACCAACAGTGCATAAGGGTTCCCTTTTCTTCACATCCTTGGCAACACTTATCTTTTGTTTTTTAGATAACTTTGCATTCCAACTGGAGGGTGGTGATATCTCACTGTGGTTTTGAGTTGCATTTTCCTGATGATCAGTGATGTTGAGTATTTTTATGTAACTTTTGGGCATTTGTATGTCTTCTTTTGAAAAATATCCATTCACATATTTTGCCCATTTTTAATCTATTTTGTTTGTTATTGAGTTGTTTCAGTTTCTTGTATATTTTGGTTCTTGACCTCTTGTCAGAAGTATAGTTTGCAAAAATTTTCTCCCATTCAACAGGTTGTCTCTTCACACTATTGGTGGTTTTCTTTGCTGTGTAGAAGTTTCTTAGTTTGATATGATCTTATTTGTCCTTTTTTTTTTGCATTTGTTGCCTGTGCTTTATAGGTTTTATCCAAAAAAATATTTGCCCAGACCAATATTATATAGCATTTACTCTATGTTTTATTCTGTTTTATTTTTTTCATAGTTTGGAGGTCTTACATTTAACTCTGTAATGCATTTTGAGTTAATTCTTTACATATGAGAGATAGGGGACAAATTTTATTCTTCTCAATGTAGACATTCAATTTTCCAACCATCATTTATTGAAAAGGCTGTCCTTACCCCAATATGAGTTTTTGGCCCATTTGGCAAAAATAAGTTGGCTTTAGAGCTATGGGTTCATTTATGGGCTCTCTATACTGTCCCATTGGTCTATGTATTCATTTTTATGTCAACACCATGCTTTTTTTTTGTTATTATAGCTTTGTAGTATATTTTGAAGTTAGGTAGTGAGATGCCTTCAGCTGTGTTGTTGTGTTTATTTGGTTTTGGTTTTGTTTGCTCAAGAGTGCTTTGATTTACAGAGTCTTTTGTGGTTCAGTAAAAATTTTAGGGTCCCTATTTTTTCTATTTCTGTAAAGAATTCATTGGTATTTTGATAGGTATTGCATTGACTCTGCAGAACAATTTTGGGAGTATGGACATTTTAACAATACAAATTCTTCCACTGCATATACACAGGATATTTTTTTTCCATTTATTTATGTCCACTTCAATTTCTATCATCAGTGTTTTATAGTTTTTGTTTTGGAGATTTTCTACCTCCTTAGTTAAATTTATTCCAAGGTATCTTATTTTTTGTAGTTATTGTGAATGGAGTTGTTTGCTTTTATTTCTTTTTCAGATAGTTCATCATTAGCATGTAAAAATGCTACTAACTTTTTATGTTGATTTTGTATCTTGAAACTTTACTGAATTTGTTTATTAGTTATAATAGTTTTTTGTGGAGTCTTTGGCTTTTCTATATAAGATCACATCTCCTGCAAATCAGGACAGTTTGACTTCTTCCTTTCCTATGTGGATGCATTTTCTTTCTTTCTTTAGTCTAATTGTTCTGGCTAAAACTTCCTATAATATGTTGAATAGAAGTGTCTAGGAACTTATCTCTTTCTTCTAGGTTTCCCAACTTATAGGTGTATAGTTGTTCATAGTAGTAGTCTTTTATGATCCTTTCCATTTCTGTGTTATATGTTGTAATGTCTTCTTTTTCACCTTTGATTTGATTTCTTTGAGTCTTCTTTCTTTTTTATCTTCTTAGTCTGGCTTAAAGTTTGTTGGTTCATCTTTTCTGAAAAACAACTTTGTTTCTACTCAAAGGACTGTCTTAGTCATGTTTTGTAGGTTAGCTCTAGTAGTGATAAATTTCCTCAACTTTTGCTTGTCTGGAAAAGATTTTATTTCTCCTTTCTCATTAATGAAGGACACGTCTGCTAGGTATAGAATTCTTGGCTGCCAGGTTTTTTGTCTTTTTTTTTTTTTTTCTTTCAGCACTTGGAATATGTCATCCCATTCTCTCCTGGACTACACAGTGTCTGCTGTGGAGTTCACTAATATCATAATGGAATTCCTTTATATGTGACTGGGTGCTTTTTTCTTGCTGTCTTTAAAATCCTCTCATAGTCTTTGACTTTTGAGGGTTTAATTATTGTCTCTCTGTGAAATCCTCTTTGGTTTTAATCTGCTTGGGGGACCTTTGAGCGTCATCTATCTGGATTTCCATATCTCTTCAAACACTTGGGAAGTTTTCACCAATTATTTTATTAAGTATTCTGTCTGCATCTTTCTCTCTTTTCCTTCTGGCATTCCCATAACACAAATGTTTGTTCATTTAATGCTGTCCCATAAGTCTTGTATGCTGTCTTCACTCTTTTTCATTCTTTTTTCTTTCTTCTGACTTGGTAATTTCAAATGACCTGTCTTCAAGTTCAGAGATTCTTTGTTTTGCTTGATTTACTCTCAACTCTATTTTTTGAAACTCTCTATTGTATTTTTTAATTTTATTCATTGAATTCTTCAACTCCAAGATTTCTGTGTGGTTGTTTTTAATGACGTCTATCCCTTTGGTAAGGTTATCATTTAGATCATGAATAGTTTTCCTGGTTTAATCATTGTCTATCTGTATTATCTTGTGTCTCACTGAGTTTCCTTAAGGTCATTGTTTTGAATTTCTTTTCTGGCAATTTGTAGATTTTCATTTCTTTGGGACCTGTTACTGGACTATTATTGTGCCCCTTTGGTGGTGTCAGATTTTCTTGAGTTTTCATTGCTTTTTTATGTCTCTGTGTTGATATCTGTGCATCTGGTGTAACAATCACCTCTTCTAAACTTTACAAAGTGGCTTTCATAGAGAAATACTTTCACCTGAAAATGGGTCTTAATGTCCTAGTTAGGAAGGGTGTGCTGACTCTGGTTCTAAGTTGCAATCACCATCAGCAATAACTGGGTACCTCAGTGGCCTATGCTGTAGCAATTTGTAGGAGTGATGGTGGCAGCACAAGTTGTTAGGGTCCTCAGCGGCAAGAGTTTATATGGTCCTCTTATTTTTTTATTACCCACAATGGGGAGACTAAGTCAAGGAAATTTCCCTTGGTGCTGTGTCTGACTTGGTTCCTAAGCAGCTGCAGCATGCTGGGTTCCAGGGCATAGATGCTTACAGTGGCTATGAAGCAGGGGTTCCAGGTCAGTGTCTCGTGAACTTTTTGTGGCACCTGGGCTTTTACATTCAAGTTCATTCTCTGTGGTTGGGTAGAATGTGGATTCCTCACAGAACTATGGTCTGTAACTGTGAGGCATCTTCTAGCAGCTTGTGCCCAGGGAACAAGGTTGTAGCTATAACTCTGACCCTGGGGGCAGGGCACAGCACAGGCCAGTCCCTGGAGAAGAGAAGGTTTTCTAGATGTTTGGGTCCAGAGAGCAGGGTACAGCTGCACTGCATGAACCAGAACCAACAAGGTTCATTAGAAACTCAGGTCTCAGGGGATGAGGCACTGTGTAGCGGTGACTCTGGACCCTGGGATAGTTGGACTTGGCAGTATCCTAAACTCTGTGAAGCCAGATGCAGCAGCAGTATGAACTCCAACGTGGTAGAGCATGGCTGTTGCTGGGGTTCCGGGGGGGCAGGGAGCATCACAGGAATGACTCCACTCTTTGGCAAAGAAAATGTCCAGCAGCTCAAATTTTAAGGGGCTATTCCAACTTCAGGGAAGCAGAGTGTTAGAGTTTTTATGGACTGTAAGGCAGGGTGTCTCAGCTCAGCCACTACATTTTTTTCCCTGGGACATGGAATGCTCTATCAGTGCAATCATGGTGTACCTAGCTGCTCAGCTTAGCCAAGGCACTGATTCCCTGGAAGGCAATGTGTCACTTCAGCTCAGGCTGAGGGGACTGACAGCTCTGGGTGGCTAAGGCACTGTTTCCCCTGGATACAGAGCATCACCTCAATGCTGACACAGGGGAACAGGGTGCAGCAGCAACTAGGAGGGATATATCAATCAGCTCCACCAAGGCACCATTTCCCTAGGAGCGAGTGCACAGCTTTAGCTCAGGTCCCATGGTGCAGGGTGCAGCAGTGGCTTGGAGGGGTAGATGGGGTGGTTTCACCAAGGCACCATTTTGTCAGGAGGAATGTGTAACTTCAGCTTGGTCTCTGAGGAGGCAGGGCACAGCGATGACTGGGATGGGTAGGTGGAATGGCTTCAGGGGTGCTTGGCCCCATTTGGTAGGGTATAACAGCAGTTCACAGCCCAGCTCAGGGATATTGGACTAGCAGACAGGGATGACTTAGTGGCTGCTAAGTCTCAGGGATGGAGGACTTCCATGGCTACTCAATCTGGAGCAAGACACATGCCAGTCATAGTTCCAGTTCCAAGATGGTATGGTGTAAAAGCTCCGCAGGCCACTAGGCGAGGGGCACAGTATTGGCTGTTTCTATGGGGGAAGCACAAATGTGTGGACTCCAGACAGCTCCCTTAGCTGGACTTCATTTTCATGAGGATTGCTGAAGACCCCAGTGGTGAGAACTTTAGGTGTCCGAAATGTTGACTGGGGCTGCTGGGATCCTATTGCTTACTTTTTCCCCACAGAGAAGTTCTTCCTGGTTTCAAGCTTATTCTGGTTTAGGGATGAATTGGTGAAGGCCAGGTATTTTCTTTTGTTCTCTATGTTTCTAGAGTTGTTGTGCTCTACATGGTTTCTGGTACTCCTTTGACATATTCCAGTACTCTCCTTTAGTTATTTTTATCAAAATATAGTTGTTTATTGTTTCTGCTGACTTTGTGGTAGTTACAAGCACTAAGGGCTTCTAGACAGCCATCTTACTGACATTATTCCCAAGACTTTTTTATAATTATGAAAGGATCTTGGATTTGGGAAAATGTGTTCATACATCTATTAAGATGATTATATGATTTTCTTCTATTAAACTGGTTAGATTTTCATCACAAATTAACCTTGCTTTCCTGGGATTATACTTATATAATCATGACATATTGTGGTTTTTATATATCATTCAAATAGATTTTCCAATGTTTCATTTAACATTATCACATCCCTGTTTATAAGAAATATAATTAATTATCAGCCTTTCCTTTTACATTGATATTTAAAGTTATAAATTTATTTAAGGCAAGTTTTTATTTAGGGCTATAAATTTCCCTCTAAACAACCTTCATTCATCATTTTATAGTAGTATGTCTATACTCTCAGTTGAAAATAGTTTCAGAATTTTCATGTAATGTTTTTAAGTGTTTGATCAAGGTCTGCTAGTAATAAATTCTTTAAACTTTCTATGTTAAAATAACATAATTTTATGCTCTTATATGAAATATATTTTCACAGAGAAAATAATTTTGGATTGGTGATTATTTTCTTTCAAAACTTAAAGATGTTATTTCATTGTCCTCTGGGTTCCGTTATTCCTGTTGAGAAGTTAGCTGTAATACATCTTTTTTTTTCTTTTAAAGTAATTTTTTTTTTCTTCCAATGAAGATCCATTGTTGTGGGTTGAATTGTGTTCCCCTGAAATTATGCTGAATTGGAGTGCACCCTTATTCCCATATGACTGGTGTCCTTACAAAAAGGGGGGATTGGCCACAAATATGCACACCGGGAGAATGTCATGTAAAGGTAAATCCACATATCAGGGTGATGCACCCAAAGCCAAAGAGTATAGAAGATTCCCAAAACGAACAACAGAAGAACCCTGCTAGACTAGAATCTTGGAAAGAAAAATCTTGGGATGTGTTTCTCTCTTAGGGCTCACAGAAGGAGCCATGTGGACACACTGATCATGGAATTCTAGTTTCCAGAACTGTGTGAAAATATATTTCTAATTTTGAATCTACCCAATTTGTGGTACTTTTTAATGGCAGTCCTAGCAAACTAATATAAATATTATTTGAATATTTTTATCTTTCACTTTCAGTAGTCTTAATATGATGTATATAGGCGTAAATTTTTATGTATTTGTTGTATCTTTTGTTTGCAAAACTTTCTGAAATATGTCATGAGTTCTGGATATGATGGCTTTCATAGTTTTGAAGCTATTCTGCAAATGCAGTTTTTATTCTTAGTGGCTTTCTGTTAGTGTATTAGCTGCCCAACTGCATAAGCTTTAGAATTTGACAATACCTTCAAAGAAAAACTGGCTGAATTGGAAACTCATCCATTATTCAGTTTTATCTCATCAGCCTTAGAACACCACCATATTGTCTCCTAATTTCTCTGTTCTCCACCAGTAGGCTCCTACCTGGGAAAAGCCTAGATTTTTAATCACATATTCTGCAGGCAGAATTGACAATTTAAATGGAGAAAAGTATCCTACGGGAGGGTTAGCCCACCTCGCTATGGTTCTGTTCCCTTGAAAACGTTTTTTATCCAGTCTTCATGATTTTAGCATCACAATGATGTCTTTAGCCAGATGAATTATGTAAGCTTATTTTTCAAATTTTATTGGTAGAAGTATTGGTCTGCCATCCATCTTCTCTAAATTTTTTTTCTGATTATAACCATAATATATATATTTCATAAAATATTGAGTAAAAGAAATGCCATCAATGATCCCTTTTTCTATCAACCTTAGATAATGATAATCATGGTAATATTTTGGTGTGCTCCTTCCAGATCTATTTTTTGGAGGTGGCTTATCCAGCATACACACCACACACACACAAATACTATAGTTCAAGAAACATTAAGATATTATGCTTGGCCAGGTGCGGTGGCTCATGCCTGTAATCCCAGCACTTTGGGAGGCCAAGGCAGGCAGATCACGAAGTCAGGAGATGAAGACCATCCTGGCTAACATGGTGAAACCCCGTCTCTACTAAAAATACAAAAAAAATTTAGCCGGACATGGTGGCGGGCACCTGTAGTCCCAGCTACTCAGGAGGCTGACGCACGGGAATGGCGTGAACCCGAGAGGCAGAGCTTGCCGTGAGCCGAGATTGCGCCACTGCACTCCAGCCTGGGCAACAGAGTGAGACTCCATCTCAATAAAAAAAAAAAAAAAAAAAACTATGCTTGTCCTATGAACCTTAAAATCCAGAACTAAATATACTTTAATGGATATGGGAACAGATTATAAATACCAAAAAGTCTCTGTTCAATCAATTACTTAACACTGTTGAGTAAATAAACTCATGGAAAACAAAAATGTTCACAATTAGGAGACAACTAGGTAGAGGAAGCATAGAAAAGTGGATACTGGAGAAACCAGCTTCTATATACCTAATTCTCTGATCTTTTGCCAAATATGCAAACTTTAAAAAAAAAATTTTCTCCATGGAATTGCCTACAGAGAGAGATTATGCTTTTAAATTAGTTCTCTTTGTAAATCATTATCTTGGTATTCTGTTTTTGTGTATGTATTTTCAAAAATTTGGTTTATGTGAATCTACATTAGAAAGTGATCTACTTTTCTGTGGTGATATAACTTTCTTTTGCCTTAGCAGTACTAAGGTAATATTTTGGGAATTTTTCAAAGCTGTGATTAGCTTTTCTCAAACAATCCAATCTCTCCATAAATGCCTTTCTATCCAAACAGCTATATTCAGTAAATACATTTCTTTCTAATTTACATAATCGATATTTGTATATATATTTTTAATCTGCTATATTCAGTTGCTCATGAAAGATCATTTTTTCCAACTCATTAAATGTATCTAGAATGAATGTATTATGAGAGTGGAGATTCTCTGTCTTGTTTATTGCCATATTCCATTACTAGAGCAGAAAGAAGCTAATGCATGGTAGATACCCAATAAATATTGGAGGACTAACTTAATAAATGAACTCTTATTTTTCTAACCAATTGGGAGTGGTGAGTAGCATATTCCATGTAGGAGCAATAACTCATTTAACCAATTCTCTATTATTGGCCATTAGTTTAACACCCATTTTTTTACTTTTATCAACAATGCAGTGATAAATGAATTTGAGGATATATCACTGGACACATTTATTTAGTTCAAATTTCTAGATTGATTGTCGATATGTGTTAGATTTTTGGAATTGTCAAATTTCTAAAGCAAACTTTAAATGCCTATTTATATACCAAAATATCGAGTCTAAATAGGCAATGAAAATCAAAATTTTTATCAAATAAACATATACACAAAGAGGAAAAGAAAATAGTGCTGTGGTACTTTCAGACCCATATAATGAAACCTGACCCAACTAAAATATTATGCAGCCTGAGTTCAGGGCTGGTAAGGTGACTGGGCTCTAGGCTACCCTTTTATAGAGGCTGCCTTTTCGAAAGATGTTAATCACCAATCAGAGATGACATTGATGGAATGGCTTAAGAAGTTGAACATGACAGTTTTGTCAGGTAAAGTTCCCAGTGACAAATAGAAGGCTGCACATAGCCTCATCTCTGGAAGATACCTCACAGATACAATATTTTGCCAAGACAGATTTCTAAACAGGCTAATCTTCTCAACCTGGTTTTCTCTGTCTTTATCTATCAGAATATTCATTGACAGTGTGCTAATGCAGAAAGTAAAGACAGCCTTTCACTCTGCACCTACATTGAAGATCATTTGGTAGTGCTATCCTTTGTCGATTTGTTAGACCATCTCAGCTTTCTTTGGGAAAAGTGTCTGTTTATAAGGATGTACTGCCTTAAGGAAGCCAGTCCTCAACTTTGGCTGGCTTCCTGTGTAAGCATTACCATGATGGGCATTAGTATGCTCCACTTCTTATTTACTGTCTCAAGGTTCTTAGAAATGTATGCAGTTTAGTGAACTATAGCATGAAATTTTAGAGTAGGTTCATGATAGATATAGACAGATAGATAGACATAGATAGATGATAGATACGTAGATTGATAGCTAGATCATAGATTTATGGTATATATGAGTTTAACTCCCAGGTCTTTCCAAATGCTATGGTGATTTGTATTATCCTAGTTATCTCTTTCGTTCAAACGTAATGCTCTCCACTTGTTACATAGAACAGCTTTTCCCATAAACTTAGTGTGTGTCAAATTTCCCTCGTTATATAAAGATAACATTTTAAAATTCTCTGACTGATGCTTGTGGTACACCTGAATAAATTTGAGCTTAAAAGTTACACCATATGCTAGCAGGGCTGGACTCCTAGGTGTCCATTTACATTTACGGCATTCTTCCAATTGCAACCAGCTACCAATTAGTGGCATTTTGAACAAACTGGAAGCACTCATAAGTCTATATTCTAGACTTAGTCTGGCCTATGATGGCAACTCCAGAATTGAAGCTTTTTCCCGTGTTCTGCCTTCCCCAGTGTCTTCATTCATTGACTCAAGAAACAAATAGTAAGATGCTATTGTCTAGTAGAAACAATATAAGACTATTTTGTAGCTTTTTTTCATTTTTCACTCATTTGATAAATATGTATTAAGTATCTACAATTTTTCAGCCACTGTGTTCTGCTGATAAAGAACAGACACATTCCCTCCTCTTATGGTTCTTGAATGGAGACCATAAATGTATAACTTCGATGTGTGAGAACTGCTATGAAAGAAGTTCAAGTAATGGTATGAAAAATTAGACTATGACTTCTTTATATAGGATGGTCAGGAAAGGCCTCTCAGAGGTGGCATTTGAGCTAAGACCCGTATGATAAAATGAGACAGCCATGTGAATACCTGAAAGATGAGTATTTCAAATAGGAGGCACAAAGGCCTCCAGGTGAAAAGTATTCAGCCTGGCCTGTGTAAGGCATAGAAGGAAGGCCAGTGTCACTGGAGAACACAGAAGGAAGATGAAATACAGGGAAATCAGGTGGGAGGTCTTATGTAGGGCAGGTGAGATGCAATGGAGGGTGTGGAGTAGGGCAGGAGAAGTGGGGTTAGAGAAGACTGTTTTGAAGGTAGAACTAACCATATTTGCCAATAAATTGGATAGGTCAAAAAGGTGGGCAAAAGAGGCCTTAGGAATAAGACTCATGTTTTTAGACTCAGCAATAGGGAGAATTGTACCATTTAACTAAAATCAGGTGGAATGGTTTTGAATGAGAAAAGAAGAAAAGCCAGAACTAAATGATTAATATATTTAGTGTTTGAAGCATATAAAGTTTAGAATATCTAATAAACATCTAAATATGATATGTATATAAGCATAACTCAGATATTGCAAGTTGGGTTCTAGACTACTGCAATGAAGAGAATATCACAATAAAGTGAGTTACACAATTTTGTTATTCTCCATTGCATATAAAAGTTATGTTTGTACTGTAGTCTATTAAGCATGCAATAACATTATGTCTAAAAAATGCACATACCTTAATTTGAAGACATTTAGTTGTTAAAAAATGCTAACAATCATCTGAGCTTTCAGTGAGTCACCGTTTTTTTGCTGGTGGAGTGCCTTGCCTTGATGTCGATGGCTGCTGACTGACCAGGGTTGTGGTTGTTGAAGATTTGGGTGGCTGTGGCAATTTCTTAAAATAAGACAACAATAAAGTCGCCACAATGAAAGATTTCTCTGTAACCTGAACTACTGTTGGATAGCATTTGACCCATGGTAGAACTTTTTTTCAAAAATGGAGTCAATCCTCTCAAACCCTGATACAGCTTTATCAGCTAAGTTTATTTGATATTTAATCCCTTTTTTTGCATTTCAACAATGTTCACAGCATCTTTACCAGGAGTACAATCCATCTCAAGAAACCATTTTTTTGCTTATCCATAAGAAGCAACTCCTCATATGTTCAAATTTGATCATGAGTTTGCCACAATTGTCACATCTTTAGACTCCACTTCTAATTTTAATTCTGCTATTTCCGCCACCTCTGTGGTTGTTTTCTTCACTGTAATTGTATTAGTCAGGGTACCCTAGAGGGGCAGAACTAATAGGATAGATGCATATATAAAGGGGAGTTTATTGAGGAGTATTGACTTATATTATCACAAGATGAAGTCCCACAATAGGCTGTCTGCAAGCTGAGGAGCAAGGAAGCCAGTCAAAGTACCCAAACCTCAAAAGTAGGGAAGAGCAGCCTTCAATCTGTGGCCAAAGGTCCAAGAGTCCCAAAGTTGAAGAACTTGGCGTCTGATGTTCAAGGGCAGGAAGCATCCAGCGCGGGAGAAAGATGGAGGCTGGAAGACTAAGCCAGTCTTGTCTTTCCACATTCCTCTGCCTGCTTTTATCCTAGCTGCGCTGGCAGCTGATTAGATGGTGCCCACCCAGACTGAGGGGGTCTGTCTTTTCCAGTCCACTAACTCAAATATTAATCCCTGTTGGCAACACCTTCATAGACGCACCCAGGAACAGTACTTTGCATCCTTCAATCCAGTCAAAGTTGACACTCAATATTAACCATCACAGTAGTTTTGAACCCCTCAAAGTTATCCATAAAGGCTGGAATCAACTTCTTCCAAACTCCTATTGATGTTGATGTTTTGACCTCCTCCCATGAATCATGAATGCTGTTAATGACATGGAGAATGGTGAATCATTTTAGAAGGGTTTCAATTTACCTCACTTATATCCTACATAAGAATCACTATCTTTGGCAGCTACAGTCTTACAAAATGTATTTCTTAAATTATAAGATTTGAAAGTCAAAATTACTCCTTGATCCATGGGCTGTGGAATGGATATTGTGTTAACAGACATGAAACCAACATTAATATCCTTGTACATCTCCACCAGAGCTTTTGGATAACTAGGTGCATTGTCAATGGGCAATAACATTTTGAAATAAATCTTTTTTTAGGAACAGTAGTTCCCAACAATGGGCTTAAAATATTCAGCAAACCATGCTGTCAAAACATGTGCTGTCATTTAGGCTTTGTTAAAATATATTTAGAACATAGGCAGAGTAGATTTAGCAGAATTCTCAAGGGCCTTAGAACTTTTGGAATGGTCAATGGGCATTGGCTTCTAGTTATATTCATCAGCTGCATTATCCCCTAACAAGACTGTCAGCCTGTCCTTTGAAAACTTGAAGCCAAGCATTGACTTCTCTCTAGCTATGAAAGTCCAAGATGGTATCTTCTTCCAATAAAACACTTTTTCATCTACAATGAACATATGTTGTTTAGTGTAGCCACCTTCATCAATTATCTGAGCTATATCCTTTGGATAACTTGCTGCAGTTTCTACGTTAGCACTTGCGGCTTCACCCTGCACTGTTATGTTTTAGGAACAACTTATTTCCTTAAGCTTCATGGACCAACCGCTGCTGGATTGCAACTCTTCTTCTGCAGTTTCTTTACCTCTCTCAGTCTTCATAGAACTGAAGAGAGTCAGGGCCTTGCTCTGGATTAGGCTTTGGCTTCCTCCTCTATCCACACCATGAAAACTTTCTCCATATCAGCAATTAAATTGTTTTGCTTTTTTTTTAATCATTCATGTGCTCACTAGAGTAGCACTTTTAATTTCCTTTAATAACTTTTTTTTTTTTTTTCGCATTCACAGCTTGACTATTTGGTACTAGAGACCTAGCTTTTGGCCTATTTCAGTTTTCATGTGTCTTTCTCACTAAGCCTAATCATTTTTAGATTTCGATTGAAAGGGAGAGCGATGTGACTCTTCCTTTCACTTAAACACTTAAAGGCCATTGTGGGGTTATTAATAGGCCTAATTTAAATATCGTTATGCCTCAGGGAATAGGGAAGCCCAAGCACAGGGAGAGAGATGGGGGAAGAACTGGTCAGTTGAGCAGTCAGAACACATACAATGTGTATCTAAGTTTGCCATCTTCTATAGACAGAGTTTGTGACACCCCAAAACAATTACAATAGTAACATCAAAGATCACTAATCACAGCTCACCATATCAGATATGATAACAATGAAAATGTTTTAAATATTGTGGGAATTACTAAAATGTGACACAGAGACACCGAGTGAGCACATGCTGTTGGAAAATGATACCAATAGATTTGCCCAATATAAAGTTGCCACAAAACTTTAATTTGTAAAAAAAAAAAAAAAAAAATGCAATATCTGCGCAATTCAATAAAACAAAGCATGAGAAAATGAAGTATGCCTATAGTAGCGTGGCTGTGTGTGTTTGTATGAAGTGGCAAATTATACCTAAAGGCAATATTTTTAGTGTCTCAAAATTGATTTGAGCAAAAGTATTAATTTGCAATATTTTCTAAATAAATATTTAGCATCTTAATGCAAATATTTTTGAGGTAACATATTGCTTTAATACAATTTCAAGCATAGGAAAAGTTGTGAGATTACTATAGAGAGCATCCATATACACTTTTCCCAGATTCACAAATGTTTACATATTGCCACATTTACTTGATCATTTCCTTTCCATCTACACACATACACGCACACACACACTTACCTATACATTTTTACTAAACTGTTTAGAGTAAATTTCAGACATCATACCTTTTTCCCCTTAACACCCCAGTGTATTCCTCAGACCAATAAGATTATCTTACATAAACACAGAACACTAATTAAAATCAGGAAATTAAAATTGATATAATGCTATCTTATAATTCACAGTCATACTAAGTTTTCTGCAATTGTCTTCAAATTCTTTAATAGTTATTTTTCCTCCAGGTTCAGGATTCAGTCCAGGATCACACATTGCAATTGATTGTCATGTCACCTTTGTCTCATTTGTTTGGCATTGTTTCTCAACCTTTCTTCGTGTTTCTTAATCTTGACATTTTTTACAGAATACAGGGAATAGTTTGTAGAATGAAACTCAGCTTAAGTTTAATTTTTCCTCATGATTAGTTTCAGGTTATATAACCTCAGCAAGAATAGCACAGAAGCAATATGTCCTTCTCAGTGTATCATATCAGGGATGACATTGATTTGTTCTTTTACTGGTGATTTAAATTTTCATCACCTGGTTAAGAGGGTGTCTAATAGATTTTCCCACCATAAAGTTACTCTATATTCCCTTAGTAATTAACTAATTTCTAAGAAAATATTTTGACACAATCTAAATAGCCTGTTTCCCATTAAACATTTACCCACTAAGTGTAATATCCATTGATGTTTCTTGTCTGGTATTTCTTACATTGCTATTATGGTTACAAAATTATTTTTCTACCTTGTAACATTTATGAGTTAGCATTCTCCTAAAAGAGCTTTTTAATTTTTAATTAATTTCAATTTAATTTTTTAAATTTGGATGGCCCATAGGCATGCTCTCATAATATTTTTAATTCACTAGTATATAAGGTAAAAAAAAGGACTTATTCCTAAGATTAAAAAACCTTTGATTTTGTATTTTTAAGATCAAACTCGGTACTATATGTCTCTGAAACTTTGTGAGACTTTTGACATTGAGAGGCATCAATCTGTTGATTGATCAAAGAATAAAACTCAGTTCAAATAAGAGTTTATCCACGTAGTCTAAAGATAGTTTTACCTTGCCTGCCATCAGGAGACAAGAGTTGCTACTGATACAGTTGAAAATAGTAGAAAGTTGATATTTCCAAGGTAATAACATAAAATGTTATCGCTAATATTTATATTTGCTACAGGGAAATATGTAAACAAAATAACAAGGCTGGTAAAGAAATGTGCATAGCTCAGTTCTGAAGATACCATCAAATGGTCTTATCTCCTGAAAGATGCCTAAAGGTCATACCCCCACATTAATTGTTGTTACCCTAATGGAGACATTAATTTTTATTTGATATACTACATAAAGCTGAAAGTAAGAAGAAAAAAAATAACTCAGTAGAATACAACTATAATGTTGTATATTAGGAGCAATTTAGCACCAATTAGTTTAGCAAATATTTATGTGGAGTATTTTATATGCAAGGGCATCCAACCAAGCAAAAACAATAAACTCATGATTTCATCCCCTGAGCATTTCAAATCCCTTAACTGCTCCAAACACATAGAAGGAATATAAAAGTATTTTTTAAGCTTAAAAATGTATAGTCTTAAGAACTAATAAAAGTACATCCATATATAAATGCCATAAAATAAATGGAAATTAATGAATGGATTTCAACTGAATGGTTAAATGCAGGTAGAGACTTCCATGAGATTAGTTGCTATGAGAGGTATCAGGGAATAAATGCACCCCACATAAAGTGGGGACTATAGCTAGGCTCACTGCCATAGTTTCAGCTAGCACCCGTCTCTCCTGCAGAGGGGCTTTAGCTACTAGACGGCCACTATTAATGCTGCCAGGGCCTATGCCTTATATCAGGCTGCATTCCTGGAAAATTCAGAGAACACAGATATAAACCGCCAAACTAGGAAATGAGTTAAGCCCCCTGCTAGATTGTTAATTTGCAGTATCCTCATAGAAATAAAGATCAGGAGCTCCTCAAAGCCAACATATGATCTTGTTTTGTACTAGAGCACTGGAGACAACCTGAAAAAAAAAAAAAAAAGATTACAAAACAAAGACAAAGAGAAAATTGCGAAAAGGAAGAAGGAGGACAACAGGTGAGGGGTAGAGAAGAGAGGGAAGAAACAAAAATATCAACTTAAAATTAGCCTGCAACCAAAATTTCCAAAATTGAATACCACAGTTGTGGTATTCAATTTTTGTTCATTTAGTTAATGAACAGAATTAACAGTTGAAAGATTAATTTGAGATGAAATAAAAGTAACAAAAAGTCAAGCACTTATAATAAATGTGCATAGGATCTTAAATATATAATTGATGAAAAAACATCTTTTTAATTAAATACGTTATAAGTATTGGTGGAAAAACACAATTTCTATCCTTAAGGGCTTTATGAGGTTTATGATAAAGATACTATATTACATATATATGAATATACATCATATATTATTATCTATGATACTTGTAGGCATGTTTATTAAAAGTTGGAATAATTCCTTCTAATGTATACCAATATTTCCATCAGAAAATCTTATTTGCATTCCATTTTATCTTACAGCACCTACATTCTTTCTCAGGTGACTTCCTTCTCTTAGCATAATGCATTTGAGATTCATCTAATATGTTTTTGTACATATTCATAATAATGCAATTAGTATAAATTATTTATATTGCAGATTTCATTATATAGATAGGCTAGGTTTTTATTCATACATCAATCCAAGGACATGTGATTTCCAGGTTTTTTTTGATTACCATATATATCACTATAAACATTTATGTAAAAGTTTTTGAATAAACAGATTTTTATTTCACCTGGCTAAATACCTAGTGGTGAAATTCTAGATTATATGGTAAGTATATGTATAAAAAACAACCAAACTTTTTCTAAAGTTGCTATAACATTTGCTTTCCCATCATAAACATAAGAGAGTTCTAGTTGCTAGCAATTGGTATTCTCAGTATTTTGGTTTTTTGTTTGTTAACTGTAGCCATTCTTTTTTTTTTAATTTTATTATTATACTTTAGGTTTTAGGGTACGTGTGCACAATGTGCAGGTTTGTTACATATGTATCCATGTGCCGTGTTGGTCTGCTGCACCCATTAACTCGTCATTTAGCATTAGGTATATCTCCTAATGCTGTCCCTCCCCCCTACCCCCACCCCACAACAGTCCCCGGTGTGTGACGTTCCCCTTCCTGTGTCCATGAGTTCTTATTGTTCAATTCCCACCTGTGAGTGAGAACATGCGGTGTTTGGTTTTTTGTCCTTGCGATAGTTTACTGAGAATGATGTTTTCCAGTTTCATCCATGTCCCTACAAAGGACATGAACTCATCATTTTTTATGGCTGCATAGTATTCCATGGTGTATATGTGCCACATTTTCTTAATCCAGTCTATCGTTGTTGGACATTTGGGTTGGTTCCAAGTCTTTGCTATTGTGAATAGTGCCGCAATAAACATACGTGTGCATGTGTCTTTATAGCAGCATGATTTATAGTCCTTTGGGTATATACTCAGTAATGAGATGGCTGGGTCAAATGGTATTTCTAGTTCTAGATCCCTGAGGAATCACCACACTGACTTCCACAGTGGTTGAACTAGTTGACAGTCCCACCAACAGTGTAAAAGTGTTCCTATTTCTCCACATCCTCTCCAGCGCCTGTTGTTTCCTGACTTTTTAATGATGGCCATTCTAACTGGTGTGAGATGGTATGTCATTGTGGTTTTGATTTGCATTTCTCTGATGGCCAGTGATGATGAGCATTTTTTCATGTGTTTTTTGGCTGCATAAATGTCTTCTTTTGAGAAGTGTCTGTTCATGTCCTTCACCCACTTTTTGATGGGGTTGTTTGTTTTTTTCTTGTAAATTTGTTGGAGTTCATTGTAGATTCTGGATATTAGCCCTTTGTCAGATGAGTAGATTGCAAAAATTTTCTCCCATTCTGTAGGTTGCCTGTTCACTCTGATGGTAGTCTCTTTTGCTGTGCAGGAGCTCTTTAGATTAATGAAATCCCATTTGTCAATTTTGGCTTTTGTTGCCATTGCTTTTGGTGTTTTAGACATGAAATCCTTGCCCATGCCTATGTCCTGAATGGTGTTGCCTAGGTTTTCTTCTAGGGTTTTTATGGTTTTAGGTCTAATATGTAAGACTTTAATCCATCTTGAATTAATTTTTGTATAAGGTGTAAGGAAGGGATCCAGTTTCAGCTTTATACATATGGCTAGCCAGTTTTCCCAGCACCATTTATTAAATAGGGAATCCTTTCCCCATTGCTTGTTTTTGTCAGGTTTGTCAAAGATCAGAGAGTTGTAGATATGCAGCATTATTTCTGAGGGCTCTGTTCTGTTCCATTGATCTATGTCTCTGTTGTGGTACCAGTACCATGCTGTTTTGGTTACTGTAGCCTTGTAGTACAGTTTGAAGTCAGGTAGCGTGATGCCTCCAGCTTTGTTCTTTTGGCTTAGGATTGACTTGGCGATGCGGGCTCTTTTTTAGTTCCATATGAACTTTAAAGTATTTTTTCCAATTCTGTGAAGAAAGTCATTGGTAGCTTGATGGGGATGGCATTGAATCTATAAATTACCTTGGGCAGTATGGCCATTTTCATGATATTGATTCTTCCAACCCATGAGCATAGAATGTTCTTCCATTTGTTTGTATCATCTTTTATTTCATTGAGCAGTGGTTTGTAGTTCTCCTTGAAGAGGTCCTTCACATCCCTTGTAAGTTGGATTCCTAGGTATTTTATTCTCTTTGAAGCAATTGTGAATGGGAGTTCACTCATGATTTGGCTCTCTGTTTGTCTGTGATTGGTGAACAAGAATGCTTGTGATTTTTGTACATTGATTTTGTATCCTGAGACTTTCCTGAAGTTGCTAATCAGCTTAAGGAGATTTTGGGCTGAGACAATGGGGTTTTCTAGATATACAATCATGTCATCTGCATACAGGGACAATTTGACTTCCTCTTTTCCTAATTGAATACCCTTTATTTCCTTCTCCTGCCTGATTGCCCTGGCCAGAACTTCCAGCACTATGTTGAATAGGAGTGGTGAGAGAGGGCATCCCTGCCTTGTGCCAGTTTTCAAAGGGAATGCTTCCAGTTTTTGCCCATTCAGTATGATATTGGCTGTGGGTTTGTCATAGATAGCTCTTATGATTTTGAGATATGTCCCATCAATACCTAATTTATTGAGAGTTTTTAGCATGAAGGGTTGTTGAATTTTGTCAAAGGCCTTTTCTGCATCTATTGAGATAATCATGTGGTTTTTGTCTTTGGTTCTGTTTATATGCTGGATTACATTTATTGATTTGCGTATGTTGAACCAGCCTTGCATCCCAGGGATGAAGCCCACTTGATCATGGTGGATAAGCTTTTTGATGTGCTGCTGGATTCGGTTTGCCAGTATTTTATTGAGGATTTTTGCATCAATGTTCATCAAGGATATTGGTCTGAAATTCTCTTTTTTGGTTATGTCTCTGCCAGGCTTTGATATCAGGATGATGCTGGACTCCTAAAATGTGTTAGGGAGGATTCCCTCTTTTTCTATCGATTGGAATAGTTTCAGAAGGAATGGTACCAGTTCCTCCTTGTACCTCTGGTACAATTCAGCTGTGAATCCATCAGGTCCTGGACTCTTTTTGGTTGGTAAGCTATTGATTATTGCCACAATTTCAGAGCCTGTTATTGGCCTATTCAGAGATTCAACTTCTTCCTGGTTTAGTCTTGGGAGGGTGTATTTGTCGAGGAATTTATCCATTTCTTCTAGATTTTCTAGTTTATTTGCATAGAGGTGTTTGTAGTATTCTCTGATGGTAGATTGTATTTCTGTGGGATTGGTGGTGATATCCCCTTTTTCATTTTTTATTGCATCTGTTTGATTCTTCTCTCTTTTCTTCCTTATTAGTCTTGCTAGTGATCTATCAATTTTGTTGATCTTTTCAAAAAACCAGCTCCTGGATTCATTAATTTTTTGAAGGGTTTTTTGTGTCTCTATTTCCTTCAGTTCTGCTCTGATTTTAGTTATTTCTAGCCTTCTGTTAGCTTTTGAATGTGTTTGCTCTTGCTTTGTTAGTTCTTTTAATTGTGATGTTAGGGTGTCAATTTTGGATCTTTCCTGCTTTCTCTTGTGGGCATTTAGTGCTATAAATTTCCCTCTACACACTGCTTTGAATGTGTCCCAGTGATTCTGGTATGTTGTGTCTTTGTTCTTGTGGTTTCCAAGAACATCTTTATTTCTGCCTTCATTTCATTATGTACCCAGTAGTCATTCAGGGGCAGGTGGTTCAGTTTCCATGTAGTTGAGTGGTTTTGAGTGAGTTTCTTAATCCTGAGTTCTAGTTTGATTGCACTGTGGTCTGAGAGACAGTTTGTTTTAATTTCTGTTCTTTTACATTTGCTGAGGAGAGCTTTGCTTCCAACTATGTGGTCAATTTTGGAATAGGTGTGGTGTGGTGCTGAAAAAAGTGTATATTCCGTTGATTTGGGGTGGAGAGTTCTGTAGATGTATATTAGGTCCACTTTGTGCAGAGCTGAGTTCAATTCCTGGATATCCCTGTTAACTTTCTGTCTCGTTGATCTGTCTAATGTTGACAGTGGGGTATTAAAATCTCCCATTATTATTGTGTGGGAGTTTAAGTCCCTTTGTAGGTCAGTCAGGACTTGCTTTATGAATCTGGGTGCTCCTATGTTGGGTGCATATATATTTAGGATACTTAGCTCTTCTTGTTGAATTGATACCTTTACCATTATGTAATGGCCTTCTTTGTGTCTTTTGATCTTTGTTGGTTTAAAGTCTGTTTTATCAAAGACTAGGATTGCAACCCCTGCCTTTTTTTGTTTTCCATTTGTTTGATAGATCTTCCTCCATCCCTTTATTTTGAGTCTATGTGTGTCTCTGCACGTGAGATGGGTTTCTTGAATACAGCACACTGATGGGTCTTGACTCCTTATCCAGTTTGCCAGTCTGTGTCTTTTAATTGGAGCATTTAGCCCATTTACATTTAAAGTTAATATTGTTATTGTGAATTTGATCGTGTCATTATGATTTTAGTTGGTTATTTTGCTCGATAGTTGATGCAGTTTCTTCCTAGCCTTGATGGTCTTTACAATTTGGCATGTTTTTGCAGTGGCTGGTACCGGTTGTTCCTTTCCATATTTAGTGCTTCCTTCAGGAGCTCTTTTAGGGCAGGCCTGGTGGTGACAAAATCACTCAGCATTTGCTTGTCTGTAAAGTATTTTCTTTCTGCTTCACTTATGAAGCTTAGTTTGGCTGGATATGAAATTCTGGGTTGAAAATTCTTTCCTTTAAGAATGTTGAATATTGTCCCCCACTCTCTTCTGGCTTGTAGAGTTTCTGCTGAGAGATCAGCTGTTAGTCTGATGGGCTTCCCTTTGTGGGTAACCCGACCTTTCTCTCTGGCCGCCCTTAACATTTTTTCCTTCATTTCAACTTTGGTGAATCTGACAATTATGTCTCCTGGAGTTGCTCTTCTCGAGGAGTATCTTTGTGGCATTCTCTGTATTTCCTGAATCTGAATGTTGGCCTGCCTTGCTAGATTGTGGAACTTCTCCTGGATAATATGTTGCAGAGTGTTTTCCAACTTGGTTCCATTCTCCCTGTCATTTTCAGGTACACCAATCAGGCGTAGTTTTGGTCTTTTCACATAGTCCCAAATTTCTTGGAGGCTTTGTTCATTTCTTTTTATTCTTTTTTATCTAAACTTCCCTTCTCGCTTCATTTCATTCATTTCATCTTCCATCACTGATACCCTTTCTTCCAGTTGATCGCATTGGCTACAGAGGCTTCTGCAATCTTTGCATAGTTCTCGATACTTGGCTTTCAGCTCCATTAGCTCCTTTAAGCCCTTCTCTTCATTGGTTATTCTAGTTATCCATTCATCTAATTTTTTTTCAAAGTTTTTAACTTCTTCGCTGTTGTTTTGAATGTCCTCCCTTAGCTCGGAGTAGTTTGATCATCTGAAGCCTTCTTCTCTCAACTCATCAAAGTCATTCTCCATCCAGCTTTGTTCTGTTGCTGGTGAGGAACTGCATTCCTTTGGAGGGGGAGAGTGCTCTGCTTTTTAGAGTTTCCAGTTTTTCTGCTCTGTTTTTTTCCCCATCTTTATGGTTTTATCTACTTTTGGTCTTTGATGATGGTAATGTACAGATGGGTTTTTGGTGTGGATGTCCTTTCCGTTTGTTAGTTTTCCCTCTACCAGACAGGACCCTCAGCTGCAGGTCTGTTGGAGTTTACTAGAGGTCCACTCCAGACCCTGTTTGGCTGGGTGTCAGCAGCAGTGGCTGCAGAACAGCTGATTTTCGTGAGACCACAAATTCAGCTGTCTGATAGTTCCTCTGGAAGTTTTGTCTCAGAGGAGTACCTGGCCTAGTGAGGTGTCAGTCTGTCCCTACTCGGGCGTGCCTCCCAGTTAGGCTGCTCGGGGGTCAGGGACCCACTTTAGGAGGCAGTCTGTCTTTTCTCAGATCTCCAGCTGCGTGCTGGGAGAACCACTACTCTCTTCAAAGCTGTCAGACAGGGACATTTAAGTCTGCAGAGGTTCCTGCTGAATTTTTGTCTGTGCCCTGCCCCCAGAGGTGGAGCCTACAGAGGCAGGCAGGCCTCCTTGAGCTGTGGTGGGCTCCACCCAGTTTGAGCTTCCTGGCTGCTTTGTTTACCTAAGCAAGCCTGGGCAGTGGCGGGTGCCCCTCCCCCAGCCTCACTGCCACCTTGCAGTTTGATCTCAGACTGCTGTGCTAGCAATCAGCAAGACTCCGTGGGCATAGGACCCTCCGAGCCAGGTGTGGGACACAATCTCCTGGTGTGCCGTTTTCCAAGCCCGTTGGAAAAGCGCAGTATTAGGGTGGGACTCACCCGATTTTCCAGGTGCCATCTGTTACCCCTTTCTTTGACTAGGAAAGGGAACTCCCTGACCCCTTGCGCTTCCCGAGTGAGGCAGTGCCTCACCCTGCTTTGGTTCACACACAGTGCGCTGCACCAGCTGTCCAGCACCCACTGTTTGGCACTCCCTAGTGAGATGAACCCGGTACCTCAAACGGAAATGCAGAAATCACCTGTCTTCTGTATCGCTCACGCTGGGAGCTGTAGACTGGAGCTGTTCCTATTTGGCCATCTTAACTGTAGCCATTCTTATAGGTATGCAGTGGTATCTCACTGTGGTTTTAAATCTTTACTGAATGACTAATTACGTAGAACAAATTCTCTTGTACTCAGCATCCATACATCTTTTTTCAGGTGTCTTCTTTTGTGGAATCATTTGTCCACTTTTATCTAGCTTTTTATTAAGTTAATGAGATTTAATAGGTGTTTTCTTGCATAGTGAATATAAATCCTTTGTCAGAGATTTGTTTCATAAATATTCTTGTCTGTGGTATATCTTTATAGTCTCTTAGCATTATATTTCACAGAGGAAAAGTTTTCAATCTTGATGAAGTCCAGTTTATTTTTAAAAATTTAATAAGTCATGCTTTTCATATAGTAACTAAGAAATCTTGCCTAACCCAAAAAGAATTTTATTAGATTTCCTTGTAGAAGTTTTATAATTTGGGGGTTTTATTTAAGTCTATGATCTAGTTTTAGTTACTTTTTTAATCTCATGGAAGGTATGTGTCAAAGTTCCTCTTTTTTTCTTTACATATGGGAGTCCAATTGTTCCAGCACCATTTGTTTTAAGAGATCATTCTTTATCCATTGTAATTGCATTTGAACCTTTGTCAAAATGCAATTGACTGTATATATGCAGGTATGTTTCTCAAATCTTTTTCTGTTCCATTGATCTAATTGTCTGTCTTGAGGACAGTACCACACTCTCTCACTTTTTGTGGCTCTATAGGCTTGAAACCAGATAGTATTTTTATTTTTTAAGATTGCTTTTGTTATTCTAGTTATTTTGCCTCTCCAAGCAATTTCTATAATCAGTTTATTACTATATAAAATCCTTAAAGATTTTGATTGTGATTATTGCATCTCTATGTTAGTTTAAAAAGTTTTGACATCTTCACAATATTTACTCCTTCAATTCATGAACATTGTACACCCCGTATTTTATTTAGATCTGTTTTGATTTCTTTTATCAATGTTTTTTACTTTTTTGCACATAGATTCTGCACATATTTTTCAGATTTATATGTAACATATTTTATGTTTTTGTTGTATATCTTTTTATTGTAATTTCTAATTATTAAATTCTAGTGTATAGAAATACAATTGATTTTTGTATACTGGCCTTTTATCACTAAACGTTGCAAAACTCACTAGTTCTAATGTACTTAACTAATCTTGTTTTGTAGATTATTCTTCTGTAGATTCTTCTTTTATAGATTTCAAATGATTTTTAAAAGATAATCCTATGAACTTCAAATAAAGACGATTTTTATTTTTTCTACTTTTTACTTTGTGTGTCTTTTGATTTCCTATTTTAAAAAATTTATTGCATTGGCTAGAACCCCCAGTTCAGTGTTAAATGGAAGTGGTGAGAGCAGACATCCTTGCATTGTTCCTGATCTTAGAGGCAAAGCATTCTGGTTTCATCATTATGTAGAATGGAAGCTGTAGATTTTCATAGATCCCCTTTATCAGGTTGAGGAAGTTTTCTTCTATTCTTCATTTTCAAAGAGTTTTTATTATGAATCAATATTGAATTTTTTAAAAGCTTATTTTTCATCTGTTGAAAGAGACCTATAATGGTTTTCCTTTTTTAGTGATGTGGTTAATTATGATTGATTTTTTCAATGTTGAAAGAGCCTTGCAGTCTTGGGATAAACCCCACTTGCTCATAATTTATTATTCTTTTTGTATTAATAATATATTGGTAGATTTGATTTGCTCTCATTTTGTTTAAAAGTTTATATCATCTACATGGGCCTGGCGCAGTGGCTCATGCCTGTAATCCCAGCACTTTGGGAGGCCGAGGTGGGTGGATAATGAGGTCAGGAGATTGAGACCATCCTGGCTAACACGGTGAAACCCCATCTCTACTAAAAATACAAAAAAATTAGCCAGGCATGGTGGTGGGCACCTGTAGTTCCAGCTACTCGGGAGGCTGAGGCAGGAGAATGACTTGAACCCAGGAGGCGGAGCTTGCAGTGAGCCGAGATCGTGCCACTGCACTCCAGCCTAGGCAACAGAGCGAGACTCTGTCTCAAAAAAAAAAAAAAAAAGTTAGTTTATATCTACATTCACGAGAAATATTGTTCACTACTTTTTTCCTGTAACATCCTTTTTTGTTTGTTTTAATATCAGGGCAGCACTGGCCTCATGAGATGAATTGTGAAATTTTACTTTCATGGAGATTTTGTAAAACTGGCATTATATCTTTCTTAAAAGTGTGGAAGAATTAATTGGTATATTCCTTGTGCTTGGCATTTTTTTTTCTTGGAAGGATTGTTCATGAATTCAGTTCCTTTAACATGTATCAAAGTAGTCATGCTATCTGTTTCTTCTTGAGGAAACTTTGGTAGTTTATACCTTTCAAGGAATTTGCCCATTGCATCTAATTGTTTGTAATATTTTATTATTATGATTTTCATGTCTAAGTTCTGTAACGATGTTTTGTCTATCATTTTGATATTGATAATTTGTATCTTCTCCCTTTTTTTGGTTGGTAAGTCTGGCTAGAGGTTTTTCTTTTCTTTTTTTTTAATCTTTACAAAGAACAAGGATTTGGTTTTCAATTACGCTATTGTTTTTTTCACTTTCGTTGATTAATGCACCTATATCTATTATACCTCCCTTTCCTTTTAAGGGTTTAATTTGCTTTTCTTTACCAGTTTCTTAAAGTGGAGGCTTAGTTCACTGATTCAAGAGGTTTTTTTTCTAATATAAACATTTAATGTTATACATCTCCCTTTATACATTTTCTTCTAAGTATTGCTTTAACTGCATCTCTCAAATTTTGCCAGCGTTTTCATTTGCTTTTAATTTAAAATATTTTCTAATTTTTCATGTGATTTCCTCTTTGACTCATAGGTTATTTAGAAGTGTTTTGTTTACTTCCAAATATTTAGTCATTTTCCATATATCTTTCTGCTACCTTTTTTTTCCTTAGAGACAGAATCTTGCTGTGTTGCCCAGGCTGGAGTGCAGTGGCTATTCACAGGTGCAATTGTAGTGCACTATTGCCCAGAACTCCTATGCTCCAAAATTCCTCCTGCCTCAGCCTCCTCAGTAGCTAGGGGCATGCCACTGTGCCTGACTTACTTTTCTTTAGTTTAATATTATTTTTTTTAATGGTCTTATAATTCCCTTGGTGTGATTATTTTTTATTTGTTTAAATTTGTTATGATTTGATTTATGGCCAGAAAATTGTCTAACTTGGTGGATATTTTATGTGTACTTGAAAATAGTTTGTATTCTGCTGTTGTTAGAATATTCTATACATGTTAATTACATAAAGTTGGTGGATAGTATTGTTTCAGGCTTCTATATCCTTATTGATTTTCTGTCTGTTATATTAATTGCCAAGAAAGGATTGTTGAACTACCCAAGTATAATTATGGATTTGTCTATTTCTTTATTTTTTGCTTTATGTATTATCAAAAACAGTTTTTAGGTTCACACACACTTAGAATGTTTTTCTTTCTTAGTGAATTGATTTTTTTTTAAATCCCATTGTAATTTTCTTTTTTACCCCTGGTAATATTCCTTGTCTATGTCACACTGCCTATGGTGCTGATGTCTTATAACGTTGGTCTTTATTTTATTGCTCCTGGAATTAAAACTGAACCTTGGTTTTTAATAAGCGAAATAGTAAAAGAACTCAGCAGACTGACTAAGATGAACAACTCAGATGAGGTAACCAAGGTTTATCCCAAACAAGTCTGCAGCATAGTCAGGGCTAAAATTTGTACACTGGGTAATCTCTGGTTCCACACAAACTAAAATATGTCTGCTGATAAATTTGCTCTGAATAAGCACCGTACTATCAAGTTCTAAAGGTATAGATTGCTCACGCCTGTAATCCCAGCACTTTGCATAGCCAAGGCAGGCGGATCATGAGGTCAGGAGATCAAGACCATCCTGGCCAATGTGGTGAAACTCCATCTCTACTAAAAATACAAAAATTAGCTGGACGCGGTGGATCATGCCTGTAATCCCAGGTACTTACGAGGCTGATGTGAGAAAAATCACTTGAACCAAGGAGTCGGAGGTTTCAGTGAGCCAAGATCGCACCACTGCACTCCAGCCTGGCAACAGAGCGAGACTCTGTCTCAAAAAAATAAAATAAATTTTAAAAAAGGTATACGGTAGAGATTTAAAGTCAGATATCTTATATCTGAGGTTCTCAGAATGGAGAATTCACTTCTCTTTGGTAACAGATTACAGGAAACGAGTAATTGTGCTGCAGCAAATTGGGCCAAAAATAAGTCATTTTGCACATTCTCTTTCTAAGATGAAACTATTGACAAGGAATAGCAATTATCTTCCTGGTATCTCTATCGCTCTGTTATAACAATGTAACTCTCAGATAAAGCTATTAATAGCTCCAGTTTTTTTTTGGTGCAATTGCTTCATGAATTAGCTATGATTTCTTAGTTTTCCAGGTACTTCAATCAGAAGCATTCTGTTAAGCACCTCACACATTGCAAGGAGTACGTGCACACATTAATGCACAGTACTTTTACATTGTAATAGGAACTAAACCCTACCTTTCGTTACTTATGGAAGAGGAATCATGAATGACAAACACGTTTGGCATAAAGTCATTAGTAGTCTGCCCTTTTATTTGTTCTTCTAGTAATGTCTTTACTTCTAAACTGACTAATATGGATAATAAAAACACTAGGCTATACATTAAGAAATTATTTTGTTGAAATATCTTTTATCCCTGACTCTTCTATTTCTTCTTATTCACATTGCTGTAGGAATACTGAAATTTTTATGGCTGTCTTTTTTTAGACATATTTTAAGAATCTGCTCAGAGATAATTTGATGAAATCTATTTTTGGTCTCAGCAGGGGAATCCTAATTTGCATCTCCTCATGGGTCATCATTGCCTAAATTGATCTACACTGACCTGGTTCATTTTAAATCAATTTAGGTTTTTTCTGTGTGCACACAGAACAAACTACCTGTTCTTCACATGCTGCAAAATCAATCCCAAGGAAATTTAAATGATCTGGATGGATTCTTCAAATAAAATTATACTGTGTTTTTCTGATCAAAATTGAGAGGAGTATTGAGGTAAAACTAAAACACTGAAACGGATTAACCAACCAGGTAGACAAAAATTGTATCAGTTGTCTGTATACAAAATACATTTTACCTACCCAATATATAATTATTATTTTATTATCTGAACTGGTTACTATAAAATCAATTTATATAACATTTTGTATTTTATGGACATGGAATATTTTTGGGGCGAGATGAACAATTGTTACTCTACTACAATTGTAAAGATTGCATCTTTTAAAGTCAAGATTCAGCTTTACTTTAGAAGTAAGATGGGAAAACACATTCTAAACCGAATAAGGGTCTGTGGTGGTTTTCTTTGCTAGAGCATGTTGAGCTAGTCAACAAAAATCGTAGTTGAAACTTCGCTCAATATCTTAGCACTTGTTTTTAAACAGATTTTCCATTAAATAAATTGGTGAGCTATAAGAAAATAGTTATATTTCTTGTTGTATTTTAAAAAGATATCATACTTTTAAAATATATTAAATTTATTGAGCTTGTGAAATACCAAATGTATAATAAGTGATGTTCATAAATACCTATGATACTAATAAATAATAAATGCTACAAGAAAAGTAAAGGGCTATAAGAGTTTTTAGAAGAGAAAGAAAGCTTCTTGCTGGAAGAAATTAGTAAATGTTTAATTGATAGTAAGACACCTAAGTTAAACTTCAAGGGGAAAATAGGTTCTGAACATCAAAACATTAAAAAATCATTCTATTAATAGGAATAGTATAAACAAAATCATTAAAGCAAAAGATTGTGGAAATGTTTTAAAAACAATGACTAGAAGATTAAGGCATTAAATGTAAAAGTTGAAGTGAAATAGGAAGACTCACAGAACAGTGATGACTCTTGCAAACAACCTAAAACTTTGAGCTTTTCTTTTTTAAGCAAAGAGATGCCATCAAAGTTTTAGAGCTGTTGAAATATTTCCTAGAATAACAGGACTCATTAAAAACAGCAACATCTAAAAGGCATATTTTCAGGGAGTATTTAATTTCAGGCATATATTCTAGGTTCTGGAGATAAAAGAAAATATTCTTGCTCTCAAGGAATTTGGGGTTTAAAGAGAGAGATAGATGCACAAACAAAAAGCATATGAATTATATGCCAGCTGCTTCTGTGACACAGATGGATACAGGGTGCTGAGGAAACAGAGAAGATGATATATCAAGGTAATAGTAGCTCCAGAAACAGGTAAGTCCTGAACTAGCAGTGTCTTGATACAATAAGCATTTATTTTGTGTTCCATCACAGCCAAATGTGGTATTCCTTCTGAGATGACCTACCATGTGGTCATTTAGTCACCCAGGTTCTTTTCTTAGTGACCCAAGATCTTTCCTTGGAGGGCCTAGAGGACAGTAGCTCCACTGTCCTCTTGGAAGGCCTAGAGTAGTTCCACTGTCCTCTTGGAAGGCCTAGAGTAGTTCCACTGTCCTCTTGGCCTTCGAAGTCTTTTTCCCTAGGTGAGGTAGACATGCCTAACTAACTTAACTCAGAAGTTTCACACTTACTCTTTTGATGAGAACTAGTAGAACTAGAAAAATTTCCCAGCTTTGTGTCCAGGAAAGACACAATAAAGATTCTGATGAACTCATTGCAATCTCTGCCCCAAGAACACATCTAACTGTGGAGTGGGGGTGGGTACATCCAGGAGTGCTAGAAAGCACTAGTACAATTGTATGTGGCTGTTTACATCCAGCATCTGTTCTGATTCATTAGAATCTACCTGACACCTGTTTTGATTCATGTCCTTCAGTTGTTAAATATTTTGATTAATTTCCACAGTTTACCTGCATCCGTGCTAAACCTGCAACAGGGAGAGTGAATCCAGGGCCTCTATTTTGACATGAATTAACTGGCAATAGTCAATAAGATTGAAAAAAATGGAGATTTGAAGATAATGAGATAATTTAGGAGGTTATATTTCAAAAGTACTGGTGAGAGAGATGAAACCTGGACAGTAGGTAGTAGAGATGAAAGAAAACAAACAGGCAAAATCTGAACACACAGCTCCAGGCAGCTATTTGGATGTGAAAAGCAAGAGACGGGGAAGAGCTAAAAAAAAAATTGTATTAGTCCATTCTCACACTGCTATAAAGAACTACCTGAGACTGGATATTTTATTAAGAAAAGAGGATTAATTGACTCACAGTTCCGCAGACTATACAGGAAGTATGGCTGTGAGGCCTCAGGAAACTTACAATTATGGTGGAAGTGTTAAGGGGAAGCAAGCACGTTTTCACATGGCAGCAGGAGAGAGGAAAGAGAGAAGTGCCACACACTTTTAACCATCAGATTTCATGAGAACTCACTATCACAATAACAAGGGGGAAATATGCCTCATGATTCCAACCACCTCCCTCCAGGTCCCTCACCCAACATTGGGAGTTACAATTTAACATGAGATTTGAGTGGGGACACAGAGCCAAGCTGTATCAATAATCATGTTAAATAAATAAATGCCACAGATGTTGGGCCTACGTAATTTAGAGGTTCATAGTGCTTTTACCAAAATAGGGAACAAGGAAAAAGAACAAATTTTAGAAGAAGCCACTAGATTCTAAGCTTTTGGAAGGCAAGAATCTGCTTTGTAGCTCCACGATCTGATACAGAACCGAGTATACAGTAGGTTCTTCTTCATAGTTATTCATTTAATTAATGACTAATGAAACCAAATTACTTCAGTTTTAGGTACACTGAGTTTTTAGTGTCACTAAGACATTTATGTAGAGATGTCCAGAAAGTAATTGTGAAGGTAGAATCAGGGTAAAGTAGAAATAAAAACCTCCTAGAGAAAGGTAGTAAATAAATCCATAAAATTACAAGAAAGAATATACTGGAAAAAAAAGTCTCAGCAAACAGAGAAGGAATTCTTTAAAGGGATGATTGGACAGGTGATACAGAAACTTTAAGAGCTAAAAAGCAACCATTTTATTTCAGAATTATGGTATGTGTTTCTTTTATTCATAGATGGTTTTCTTTCATTCACCTTTTTTCTTTCTGAATCATTATGGGTATGAATATGTAACAGCATGTACCATGAAAGTACACATTGTCTATAATCCATCTTAAGATCATTGTTAAACTTGGCATATTTCCTTCATGTCATTCTAGGTGTGTATTTTAAAAAGTCAATGAAGAATGTATCGTTTGTTAAAAGATACCATTTTTCAATATAAAATTACCCTCTTTTAACGTTTGATGATTTTGCCTTAAATTCTACTTTGTCTGAAAATAGAATTGCAACTCTTGATAGTTTAATTTTTGGAGTTTCCTAACAATCATTTTCATTTCCTTTCTTTTTTAATATCATTTTGTTTCAACAGTCTCATGTAAGCTACATAATATTACTTTGATTTGCTTTAATTTTACTTCAGTTTTTCCTTTGCCTTCTATGGACTTCATGACACTTTTAGTCACACTTTAATATGTCTTGTCCTGTTTTTACTGTGTATTTTTTCTACTTAAAATAGTTTTTCTTATTTTGATGTACCCCAATGATTTGGAAGTCATATATCCTGTTTTTAATTCTTATAATGATTATATTTACATTTCTCAAAGAAAACCCTTCTATGTCAAAAGTTTTCAAAAGTCAATAATTAATAAAATATGTATTTTGCATCCCTTCCTCCTTTTGATACTTTTCTCATTCCATGTGAGGGGGGAATGTACCACATTTTTACTTCTTTTTCACTTCATCTTCTCATATTTTAAAACTATAATGTATATGTTAAGATCCATGTTAATATTATTAAATTATGTTAAGCATTTATTATTTTCTTTTTAAGCAACATTCTGTTTTTATTCAACTTTGTAACCAAATTTAAACAATCATTTAGACTGAAATTTATGTTTAATGTAATTGAGTGTTCACTGCTAGTCTTTGTAGACTATTGGCTAGATGTTAGTTTCTGGAACTACGTAACAGATTGTTGCTCTCAAAGGGCTTAGGGTCTAAAGGCTTTCTGCCACTACTATTACTCTTTCTTATTCTCTTTTTTGGTTAAAAGTACTATTAAACTTTGAGTTACCTCCATTCTTAATCTCTTAGTTTAAATACTTATGCAAAGTAGAAGGAGGGTAATTTATTCTAAGTTCTTGAAAATCTAAAATTTCTTGCGAGCAAAAATTAATTCTTTCATGATTTTATACTGCAAGGGAGAGATCTAAGGCAGATTTTACTTCTCTTTATATACATAAACTAATATTTGCTCATTTTTCTGTCCCAATATTTGTAGAATATTGCTTTTGTTCTTATAGTTTATTTTTTCTTTAGTATTCAGTTTTTGAACTGGTATAGTAAGTCGTTTCAATATACATATTGAAGTCATTTTTCAGCTCTATAAGTTTTCTGTGGTCATCTTTGAATACTTCTTCAATTACAATTTTTGAGGGTTTTTAATTCATAATTATTGGGTTGAATAACATCTTTTTATTCAATTTTAATCTCTCTCTTCATTTGCACTTTACAATTTCCTCTGAACTTTGGAAATTATCTTGAATTGGTAATCAATGTCACTGTTTTATGTTTTATAATGTGTTTTCTGTTTGTCTTTAACTGCTTTTACTATGATACTTTTGCTTCTGCCATGCTTCTTCATTTCAAATCTTTTTTTCCTCTGACTTTTCTATTCTTGCGACTTTCAGCCCCTATTTTATAAATATTATAACATACATCCTTTTGTGTATACCAAGTAATTTTCTGTGCCTTCTTTCCAGTTCCTGCAGCAAATAATTTTTAAAAGTTTATTTTCTTCTGGATATATGGAATGATGTATCATTGTTCTTGCCTTGCAATAATTTAGAGGTTATTTGTAGGTTTTCTTCTACTTGCCATGTATTGAAAAGTCAACAGATAAGATTTACAAATTGTGCTCGTGTCCCTCTCTATACGTATGTGCACTAGTCGAAGCCCCTACTTAGATCTGCAGCTAGGTGGCACAGTGATAACCACAGTGCCTAACCTGATTCCTAGTCTCTAGTAGGCTTTTATGCAATGTGGCTGTGCTGGAATGTAAGGAGATGGGTTTCTATGCCCTCTTCCCCTCAGTAGAAATTCATTTGTTCTAAGAGGCAATATAATGTCTACCAATCAAATTTCTTCCATTTAAAATTATTTTGCAGGACCTGCAAAAGCTAATTATATATATATATATATTTATATTTATATTTATATTTATATATATATTTATATATATTTGCATACATACATACATACATACATATATATATATATATATATATATATGGCAAAATTAGTACCTGTGTTCTTGATGCCTGTGTCACCTTGGGAGCACAATTACAGAGGGAGGTCTGCCTGCTTTCATATGAGCATTTTCACCTATTTTTATTTAAAGACTACGAGGGTCCTCAATTCCATTTTAAACTCTAGCTCCACTGACTCATAGGTTACTAAAGATCACCACATAGAAAATATAGATTCTGGGTTATACCCAGAATTTTTTCAGGATCCTCAACCATATTAAAATGAATGAGAGTGCTATTATAGGGATACAGCAAACCCAACATAGCAGATTTCAAAAGAATGAATATTTTCCAGACTTTGTTCCTATCTATTATTAGCAATAAATAATTTCTAATGTACCTCAGAATTATGGAAATATGCCAGCCTTTCAAGACTTCACAGTTAAGAACTTCTGGAATAAAAAGAACTTCTGGAATAAAACAGTGGTGGGATATTAACATTTAGGAATTCTTAGTGGTTTAGACTGAAGCCTAAAGTCTTACACCATTATATCTTCTAACAGCAACAGTGGAGTCACTCAGAGGCTGAAAACAGAGGAAAAAGAACATGGTCTCTTATATACCCCTGTTTCCCCAACCCCAAATCTGTATAGTTGCTATGGCAAGCAGTTGCTTCTCTGGTAAGGCAACTCTTCCATTCTATTCCAGTAGGTCCAGATATGGTCCAATATCTCTAAGTATTTCTTGTTCAATCTGCACAGCTGTCAGAACAATAATTTTGAAACAGAATTCTGATCATTTGATTTTACTACTTAAAAGCCTTCAAAGACAGCAAGTATGTTGTACTGAATGAAGGTAAAGACTTCATATGGAACAGTCAGATTCAGAGCCCCTACTCTCTGTCTCTTGTCACTTCTACATTCACTCCTGCCCTCCTCTCCTTAAAGGTCAAAGGCCAGTGACATATCCCGGGCAGGAGATCATCTGATGTCTTTGTCCTGGACAAGAAAAAAGGCCTATAGATGCTGACATTAGAGAGTTCTTCCAAGGAAATGGCTTCACCCCTATGGTAGGCAGTCTCTAAGATGGCCTCCGATGATCCTATCCTCTGATATCTCTGCCCCTGTGTAATCTCTTTCTTTGAATGTGGCCTGGACTCAGTGATTCATTTCTAATGAACAGAATATGACAGAAGTGATGAGATACCATTTCCAAAGCTAGGTTGCAAAAAGATTGTAACTTCTCTCTTAGGGACCTTCTTTAACTTTCTCATTAACTCACTCTGAAATAAAACAGTTGTCATGCTGAGCTGCTCTGATGAGAAGCTCAAATGGCAAAAAAGTCATGTCTTTGATTGCCAGCCAGCAAAAACATGAGGCATGTCAATAATCATGTGAATTAGCTTGTAAGTGACTCTTCCCATAGTTGAACTTTGATGTGTCCGAAGCCTCTGACAACACCCTGATTTCAACCTTTAGAGAGACCCTGTGCCAGAGACCATGGCTCAAAAAACTGAAATGGTAAACGTTTTTTGTTTTAAGTTGTTAATTATGGGGTAATTTTTTATGCAGCAATATATAACTAATATAATCATTACCCAGCCACTCCTGATGAAGGCCATTATTCAACATGCCCCAAAAACCCATAGACTCCAATTGACTTTGTATTATTTTGTTCTTAAATATAAATAACTGAGAAAAAAAGCATGAGGAAAATTTGGTGGGGTTGTGAGGAATGTGGTTATGTTCATTTCCTTGAATGTAATAATGGTTTCATAGGCATATATATGTCATAAATATTAAGTTATATATTTTAAACATATGTAATTTATTATGTGTTAATTAGAGCTTAACAAAGCTGTTAAAATATTAATGGAGAGATAAGACTCATCAAATATTTGAAAAACAAAAGACTCCAACATAATAAGACAGGGATCCAAATAAATAAAATGTAGAAGGCAATCAGAAAAATTTGAAACAGTGCAGAAAAAGAAGAAAAAATGTCCAAAAAAAACTCTAAAATTATTATTCTCTAAGAAATAAATGAAAAATTTTTCATCCATGGAAAATGAGGGCTATAGAAAAGAATAGTATATTAATAAGAAAGAAAGAGTTCCTAGACATTAAAAACACAATAGTGGAAGTTGAAATTCAGCAGAAGGTTTAGAAGATAAAATTGAAGAAATTTCCCAGCAAGTAAAATAAAGACAAAGAGGAGGAAAATGGGAACAAGAAGATAACAAAATGAGAGGTATAGTCCAGACATCTACATTAGAATTAAGCGAATTTCAGAAAAAAAAGCAAAGAAGCTTACTTTTCAGTTAATTCATTTTCTAATTTGAAGAACTAAATATAAATTTACACATTTAAATGGTCCAAATTGTGCTCAAAAATAAATTTTAAAACACCAACTATAAGGCACTTTGTATTAGTTATCCAGTGCTATGTAACAAATGACCACAAAACGTGGCAACTAAAAACAACATTTAAGGGGTAGAGCAAGATGGCAGAAGAGAAACCTACACTGTTCACCGTCCCCCACAGGAACACCAAATTTAAACAACTGTCACAGAAAAGCATCATCACAAGAACCCAAACCAGGGGAACAATCATAGTACTTGGTTGTAAATTCATATCACTGAAAGAGGCATTGAAGAAGGCAGGAGAGACAGTCTTGAATGGCTGACAGCATCCCTCCCCAACCCCCTAGCTGTGGCTACATGGTACAGAGTCTGTGCACTTGGGGGAGGGAGAGCTCAGTGACTGGAGGACTTTAGGTTGAATTCAGTGCAGCCCTGTCACACTGGAGAGCAAAGTCATACTCAGCCAGCACCCACACATGGAAGGAGAATTTGAATCAGCCCTAGCCAGAGGGAAATCACCCATCTCAGAGGTAAGAACAAACCTTGCCATCAGGGGCTGAAGTGCTCTAGGGCCCTAGGTAAACTTGAAAGGCAGTCTAGGGCACAAGGACAATTCCTAGGTATCTCCTAGTTCTGGGCTAGGCTCAGAGCCAGTGAACCAGGGTGGCACATGACCTAGGGAGATATCAGCCAGGGCAGCTAAGGGAGTGCTTGCATCACCCCTTTCCCAACCCCAGGCAGCACATCTCTCAAACAAAAGCAATTCCTTTCTTCTATTTAAGGAGAAGAGAGCAATAAGTAAAGAGGAATTTGTCTAGCATCTTGCATACCAGCTCAGCCACAGTAACACAGGGTACTGGACAGAGTCATGAGACTCCCATTCGAGGCCCTAGCCCATGATGACATTTCTACACACATCCTTGGCCAAAAGTCACTCCACTGCCTTGAAAGGAAGGACCCAGCCCTGGCAGGATTAATCACCTGCTTACTAAAGAGCCATTGGGGCCTGAATAACTGAGTAGTGATATCCAGGTAGTACACCATAGGCTGTTGGCTCTGAGATAAGTTGACTTCAGATGTGACCCAGAACATTACCAGCTATGGTGGCTATGCTGAAAGACTCCTGTTTGAGAAAAGCAGAGGGAAAGGTGAGGAGGACTTTGTCTTGCACTTTAGGTACCAGCTTGGCAACAGTGGTACAGGGAAACAAACAGGCTCTTGGTGTCCCCAAGTCCAGACCTAGGCTATTGGACTGCATTTATGGGCTTGTCCTGGGCCAAAGGGGAGCCACTGCACTGAGAGGTGAGTCCTAGGCCTGGGATAATTCACCATAAGCTGACTGAAGAGCCCTTGGTCTTTACATCAACATCAGTGGTGGCCTGGCAGAATTCACCATGGGCCAGTGGTACTAGTGGCCACAAGGAGAGTCTCCTCAGCCTGTAGAAAGAGAGGGAAAGAACAGGAAGGATTTTGCGTTGAAGACTGAGTGCCAGCTTGGCCACAATAGAATAGAACATCGGTAAACTTCTAAGGTTTTTTGCTCTAATCCCTGGCTTCCAGAGAGCATCTCTGGACCTTCCCTGGAGCTGGGGGAGCACAATGTCCTGAAAGGAAGGACACAAACCTGGCTGGCATTACCACTTGCTGATCATAGAGCCCTAGGGCCTTGAATGAACATAGGTGGTAGCCAGGCAGTGGTTACAGTGCACCTTGGGTGGGACCCAGTGCTGTGCTGACATCAGGTTGACCCGCATAGTCCCAGTGGTGGTGAACACAAGGGTGCTTATATTACCACACCCCTGGTTCCAGGTGCCTTAGCACAGAGAGAGAGCCTCCATTTGTTGGGAAGAAAGTAAGGAGAAAAGACAAGAATCATGCCTGGTAATCCAGAGGTCATCTGGATCTTATCTAAGACAATCAAGGAGGTGCTTTTACAGGTCTAGAAAAATCACAGTGCTATTGGGCTTGGGATTCAAATCCCTTTGAATACCTGGAAAGCCTTCTCCAGAAGGATGACCACAAGAAAACCCAAACTGTGAAGAATACAATAAATACCCAACTTTTCAATGCCGAGACACCAGTGAACATCTACAAGCATCAAGATCATCCAGGAAACTGTGACTTCGCCATACGAACTAAATAAGTTACCAAGGACAAATTCTGAAGAAACAGAGGTATGTGACCTTTCAGAGAGAGAATTAAAAATAGCTGTGCTGAGGAACTCAAAGAAATTCAAGATAACACAGAGAAGGAATTCAGAATTCTATCAGATAAGTTTAACAAAAAGATTCAAATTATTTTTTTTTTTTAAATCAAGCAGAGATTCTGGAGTTGATCAATTCGATTCACATACTGAAGAACGCATCAGAGTCTCTTAATAGCAGAATTGATCAAGCAGAAGAAAGAATTAGTGAGCTTGAAAACAGACTATTTGAAAATCAGTGATGAGAAGATACAAAAGAAAGGATAAAAGAGAATGAAGCATACCTACAAGATGTAGAAAATAGCCTCAAAAGGGGAAATCTAAAAGTTATTGGCGTTAAAGAGAAAGTAGAGAAAGAGATAGGGGTAGAAAGTGTATTCAAAGAGATATATCATAGAACTTCCCAAACCTAGAGAAGATATCAACATTCAATTAAAAGAAGGTAATAGAACAGCAAGAGATGTAACCCAAAGAAGACTTCCTCAAGGCATTTAATAAACAAACTCCTGAAGGTCAAGGATAATGAAAGTGTCCTAAAAGCAGCAAGAGAGAAGAAATAACATACAATGGAGCTCCAATACATCTGGCAACAGACTTTTCAGTGGAAACCTTACAGGCCAGGAGAGAGTGGTATGACATGTTTAAAGTGCTAAAGGAAAAAAAAAACTAATAATAACCTTTTACTCTAGAATAGTATATCTAGTGAAAATATCCTTCAAACATGGAGGAAAAATGAGGACCATCCCAGTAAAACTGGGGTGGTTATTTAGTTATAAATTTAGTTATTTGTAAACTGTTTGTTAGACTGAGAACCTCAGCACCTCTCTGGCTATTAGCAAAAGTCCATCCTCATTCCATTGCTTATAGGCTTCTCCAATATGGCAACTCAATTTATCACAGCATAAAAGCCAAGAAGGAAAAAGAGTTAATAAGACAGAAGTCACAATTATAGAAACACTATATCATCATCTTTGTCATAGTCTATATTCTTCTAACAAATAGGTTAGAAGCAAGTCCTTAGGCCAGCCCATACTCAGGGAAAAGGACTTACACAAGGGCATGAGTTCTAGGAGGCAGGGATTGTTGGTGCCATCATGGAAATCTGTCTCCCCACACTTCATTGTGAACATGAAAAAACTAGGAAAAAGGCAACTTGAAACTTCCTGAGACAGAGAACATTAGCAATCATATAACATTTCATGTATTTCTTCACTTTTCCTGGAAGATTTCCTTGCAATTATGTTAGAGTAGTGGTTCTCAACCATGGGTAATTTTGTCTCTCAAGGGACCTTGTCAGTAGAAATCTTCGATTTTCACAGTAGGGGATGTTACTGACATCTAGTGGGCAGAGGCCAGAGCTGTTGCTAAATGTCTCACAAGGTACAGGACAGCCCCCACAGCAAAACAGTATCTAAGCCCAAATATCAATATGGTCAAGATCCAGAAACCCTGGATCCAGACACTTGCATTTTTTGGCAAGAACCGTGAACAGAAGTGACATACCTGTGTCAAAGCAGTTAGGAGCCAGTGAATCTTCTCCACACCTTCCTTCCTCAGTCAAAATGACCTTGAAAGCCTCATGTTGAGATGGCAGAATTACAAAATGGAAAGAGCCTAGATTCCTAGGTCATCAGATGGAGGTGAGCTTCTATTGAACTGCATCAGACACGTGAGCAAGAAGCAAACATATGCTTTGTTGACATTTCAGCATTTGTCTGTTGAGAAAATTAGCAGTAAATAAATGGATGAAACTATAAACGCCTGAAAATCAGGATGGCATTGGACTCAAAAGCAGCACCAGAGGCAAGAAGACAGTGCGTAGGTTGCCTCAATACACTGAGGAAAAGTAACATCCACTATAGAATTATAAATTTCCCTAGTTCTTCAAATATATTTGGTTCATAGCATTTGGAAAATAGAAACTATTTCATATAAATTTTTTTTCAGAATCTATTCTGTTCTTCAAATTGAGTAGCAAGAGTTCAGATAACAAATGATACTTGAATATATGTCTGCTCCCAATCTATCAATTCTACCCTCCCAGGATAGAATAAAGACATTTTCAAATATCTTTCTATATTTGAAATATCATTTCAAATATCAAAAGGTTTCAGATTGTGTACTGTCTATTCACCATGTCTTAAGAAGCTTCTTAAGAATATATGCTCCCAGATGAAGGGGATAAATAAAGGAAAAAGAACATAGTGGGGTACAGAAAACAGTGATCCTAACAGAGAACAGAGGTGAGGATGGAGTATTTCCAGCAGAATGGCAACACAGCAGGCCTAGGGAGCAACCAGTTTCAATTGGCGTAAGAAGACACTTAAACAACATATTAAAAATAGAAGTTACCACTTGTTCTCCACCAACCTTATCTCTTAAAGGACACTTTGATACATCTACTCACTTAAGTCATATGCATCATTATTCCCACTAGCTTTATACTAACTCCTACTCATCTTTCCAGATTTATTTCTGAGGTATTCTGGAGCCAATCCTCTGCCTGGGGGCACATTATGTTTTCTCCTGCTTTGTGAAACCATTTGCATAACAAAATTTTACTGTGTCGTTTGGCATGTCTTTTATATCAGTCACATCACAGTCCTGTTGTGATAACCACACAGATTAATGTCTGCTATGGCATTGATGAAAAGACCTTGATCCTGATTTATAGGTTAATATAGAGAATTTTAGATAAACTGCAGTAGACGATGATTCTGTAATGCTAGGGTAGCAGCAGATCATTCTTGGCCCAGGACTATAAAATTTTGTGTCTGTGAATACAGGAAGAATTGCTTCGGTGGAACATAGTCACTGGGTATTTTGACTCTGTGAATTGAAAAAGAATTAAAATGCAAAAGTCGGCTTTTTGAGTTTCTTAGTTGCTTTGCCAGTCTCTACACAATCTGAAAGCGACACCTGAAACTTTCCAACGGGAACTGTATATGGAAACCACCAGATCAAAAGACAGGCTGGCAAGGAAAAGCGAGACTGAAACTGTAGAAGCTGGTGTCTGAGACAGAGCCCCTTGGGATGGGATCACTAGGAATGGCAGAAGCCCAAGGACCCTGGAGCCTGCCCTTGACTGGCAGTTCTTCATGCCAAGCAGAAATGGGATAATTGCCCAGGCTGTAGATGTTGGAGGGGTGACAGCAGAACAATATTTTAACTCTCAATGAGCAGACTGCATCTCTAGAATGTTTTAAAATACAAGGAACTATAAAACGAGATCAATTAAATAGTTACAATATATTTTTAAGGTGGGAGTAGGTAATGGCAAAAATAATAGTTAAGTTGAGGGCGAGTGCTTTCTTTACTAACTTCCCTTTAAAAAGTAGCCAAGGAAACTGATTTAGTGTTAGATTTTTTTTAATTTTGTATAACTTTCTTGTAAATATTTATGCTTTAAATCTTGTGCTTTATAGGCAGCTGTAATCCTGAGGCTTTGTGATTTGGGCAAGCTAATGAAGGTTAAAGACAATAAATCTAATGTTTGACCTATAGTCAGGTACGACTTATTACTTGCACCAATCAGTCCTCCAAAACAGAAAATCAAAATTATTCGATTTAGATAAAAATGTCTTATTTATGTGCCCAGAAAATCATCTGTTTTTTAACCTCCTGCTTTAAGATGCATAAAAGATTAGATCTGACCAGGTGGAGTTCTGAGTGTGAAAGTTATAGTTAAATGAGTCTCTAAGGATTTGAAAACTTTTAGTTTCCAGGATGATACATGGTTTCTAAGAATACTGAAATGAAATGGAATTGGGAGAAATGCTACCGAAGAATTAGATGGCTGTACTTCAGATCTAATTTTGTTAATGATAAGCTGTCCTTTTTGAACTGAGTTGTAGGAGAGGAACTGACGACATATTCAGGGACTTTGAAAGCCTTGGAATAGTTCTGGTCAGTTTGAATTCTGACTTCTGGTCTTGGTTTCTGCAAATTCTGCTTGGGGAAAATAAATGCATGATAGGAAAGAGGTTGTTTTTCTTTTCCCTTACCACCCTAGTAATATATGGATAAATAATATAGAAAATAAAAGAGCCTTATAAAAAGTAGTGTGCCATTAGATGAACAATGTTAAGTGGAGGGCAAATCTATTTTCTTAATGAAAAAAAGCATCACAATTTGTTAGTGATCTCTGCACTCAGATCATGAGAATGGAGAGCTAACTTAAGCGACCCTTCCCGGGGACCTGGAGAGGGAGAGCCAAGTTAGGCCTTAAAGCCACAGGTAGGTTTTGCGCCTCTGTATTTCTGAGCAGACACAGCCCAAACCTGGCCAAGCTGAATGAAGGCAGAGGAATATGATGTAGTGTCAAACCCAGTTGGTATAGGAGAAAAAAAGCCTAACAAAGGGGAAGATGAGAAAGCAGGTTTGGAGTTGAATAAAATTTTCTCAAAATACTGAATGCCCAAAATGGAAAAACAACAGACCCCTGCCTTGAGGCACATTGAAGTGAGATTAAGTTCCTTGGTGTCCCCAGCCTGTGAGGCTGGAAACCTTAATACAAGAAATGTTAGAAAGCCTGGGAGTGGGGCCACACAGTAGCTTCAGATAGTAGCGCTGCCTGGCTAAACAGAGATGCTACCTTATCCACTGAAAACCTTCGGGACTACCAGCCTCTTAGTAAATAGTTTATTAAATTCTTTGGGATAGTTTGAATAATAGCACCTGAGATATTCCTTAGGCAATTAATATTGGCCCTATCTAGGTACAAGAAGCAAGCCCAATATATGGCCAGCCTGATTGGATTTTGTCATAACGATATTTTACACTTAAAGATCTTATTCTCCATATTCATCAAATTACCTATACAAAAATGCCTTTGTAGCTCTTGTTCTTGGTAATTATGCAGTTACTATAGAAGGCAAACTGGTGCTTCATAACATATTTAATTCATACTAAAATATGCTTCTTACCTATATTTTTTCTTTTTAATTGTTAAATATGTAATATATATGAAGTATATAATATGCTTGTACTAGTAGTAATGATAATAATATAATAAAACTAGCACCAAAGTTCTCACCACTCAGATTAAGAAATAAGTATTACTAAAACTGGAAACTCTTTTCATATCCTTCCCTAATCACTTGGCTCTCCCTTCCTTACAGAAGGAACAACTATCCTGAAATGTTTAATTCATTTTGTTGCTTTTCTTTATAGCCTTTCATAAATATATGCATCTTTAAAATTGTATTTTTTATATTGTTTTGAATATTTATAAATAAAATTACACTGTATGTTTTTTTCTATAATTTTGTTTTAGATCCAGATTTAGATTACATGTGGAGGCTTGTTACATGGGTATACTGCATTTCTATATGCCAGCAATGAACAACCTGAAAAAGATATCAACAAAGCAATTCCATTAATAACAGCTACAAATAAAATTAAATACATAAGGATTAACCAAAGAAGTAAAAGATCTCTGCAACGAACACTATAAAACGCTGATGAAAGAAATTGAAAAGGACACAAAAAATGAAAAGATATTTCATGTTCATGGAGTGGAAGAATTAATATTGTTAAAACATCCATACTACCCAAAGCAGTCTACAGATCAATGCAATCCCTATGAGTATACCAATGACATTCTTCACAGAAATACGAAAAAAAATTCTAAAGTTTATATAGAATCACAAAGTCTCAGAATAGCCAAAGCCATCCTGAGCAAAAGGAACAAAACTCAAGGAATAACATTACCTGACTTCAAATTACACTACAGAGCTATAGTAACCAAAAAAGCATGGTACCATCATAAAAACAAACAGATAGACCAATGGAACACATTAGAGAGCCCAGAAACAAATCCACATAGCTACAGTGAACTCATTTTCAATAAAGATGCCAGGAATACACTGGGGGAAAAGACACTCTTTTCAATAAATGGTGCTGGGAAAACTGGATATCCATATACAGAAGAATGAAACTTGATCCCTATCTCTTGCCTTATGCAAAAATAAAATCAAAATGGATTAAAGACTTAAGTCTAGTACCTCAAACTATGAAATTACTAACAGAAAACATTGAGGAAACTCTCCAGTACACTGGTCTAGGGAAAAATTTATTGAGTGATACTTCACAAGCATAGGCAACCAAAGCAAATGTGGACAAATGGGATCATATAAAGTTTAAAAACTTCTGCACAGCAAATGAAGCAGTCAACGAAGTGAAGAGACAACTCACAGAATAAGAAAAAATATTTGCAAACTACCATGTGGCATGGCATTAATAACCACAATAAACAAGGACCTCAAACAACTCTATAGGAAAATTCCAATAATCTGATTTAAAATGGGAAAAAATATTTCAATAGATATTTCTCAAAAAAAGACATACAAATAGCAAACAGGCATATGAAAAGGTGATCAACACCATTAATCATCAGAGAAATGCAAATCAAAACTACAGTGAGATATCCCTTCACTCCAGTTAAAATGGCTTTTATCCAAAAATTAGGCAATAACAAATGCTGGAGAGGATGTGGAGAGAAGGGATCCCTCGTAAGTATTGGTAGGAATGTAAATTAATACAACCACTATGGAGAGCACTATGGAGCTTCCTCTGAAAATTAAAAGTAAAGCTATCATACAATCCAGCAATCTCACTTTGGATATATACTCAAGAAATAGGAAATCCATATATAGAAGAGTTATCTACACTCCAATATTTGTTGCAGCATTGTTCACAATAGCCAAGCCTTAGAAGCAACCCAAGTGTCCATCAACAGATGAGTGGATAAAGAAAATATCATTCTTATACACAATAGAGTACTATTCAGACAGAAGAAAGAATGAGATCCTGTCATTTGCAACAGCATGGATGAAACTGGAGTTCATTATGTTAGGTGAAATAAGCCAGGTACAGAAAGACAAACATCACATGTTCTCACTCATTTGTGGGATGTAAAAATCAAAACAATTGAACTTATGGAGATAAAGAATAGAAGGATGTTTACCAGAGGTAGTGAAGGGTAGAGGGGAAGTCAGGGGGAGGGGAGTGGGGATGATTAATGGGCACAAAAATTAGAAAGAATGAATAATACCTAGTACTTGATAGCACAATAGGAGATATATACTCAATAATTATTTAATTCTACATATGTGAATTGTTTATAACACAATCCAAGGAATGCTTGAGGGGATGTATAACCCATTTTCCATGACGTGATTATTACATATTGCATGCCTGTACCAAAATATCTCATGTACCATATAGGTATGTATACCTAGTATATACCCACAAAAAATAAAAATTTAAACATTAGAAAAGTAACATTTAAACATTAAATGTTTAAATTTTTAATTTAAACATTAAAAAAATAAACACTACTGATTTTTGTGCATTGATTTTATATCCTGAGACTTTCCTAAAGTTGTTTATTAGGTCTAGGAGCTTTCTGGTGGAATCAGAAAAGTTTTCTACATGAAGAGTCATATCAATAAGTGAAGAGAAATAATTTGACTTTCTCTTTTCTTATTTAAATGATGTTTATTTCTTTCTCTTGCCTGATTGCTCTGGCTAAGACTTCCAGTTGAATCAGAGTGGTGAGAGTAGACATTCTTGTCTTGTTCCACTTCTTAGTGATAATGCTTTCAATTTTGCCCATTCAGTATGTTGTTGGCTGGGGGTTTTGAGGGATGTTCCTTTGATGCTTAGTTTGTTGAGAGATTTTTCATGAAGAGATGTTGGATTTTATCAAATGCATTTGCTGAATTTATTGATCAATGGCTATGATCAAATCATTTTTAAATTTCTCTTTATGTGATGAATCATTTATCGGCTTGCATATGTTGAACCATCTTGAATCCCAGGAATAAAGCCCACTTGATCATGGCGAATTAACATTTTGATGTGCTGCCGCATTTGGTTTGCTAGTATTTTGCTGAGGATTTTTCTATGTTCATCAGAGATATTAATCTGTAGTTTTCTTTTTCTCTGTTTGCCAGATTTTGGTATCAGGATGATAGTAGTATTATGGAATGAGTTAGGGAGGTGTCCTTCTTCCTCGATTTTTCGGAATAGTTTCAATGGCATTTGTACCAGTTTCTTTGTATATCTGGTAGAACTTGGCTGTAAATCCATCTGGTCCAGGGCTATCTGGTTGGTAGGTTTATTATTATTATTACTTATTCAACTTTTTAATGGTCTGTTTAGGATTTATGTTTATTCCTGGTTTAATCTTGGAGATTGTGTTTCTTCTAGGAATTTATTCATTTCCTCTAGATCTAGTTTGTGTGCATAGAGATGTTCACAGTAGTTTCTAAGCATTTTTGTGTTTCTGTGGGATCAGTTGCAATGTCATCTTTTGTCACTTCTGATTTTGCTTATTTGGATCTTCTCTCTTTTCTTTTTTAATCTAGTTAGCGGTCTATCAATAATCTTGTTTATCCTTTCAAAGAACCAAGTTATTTTTTCATTTATTCTTTGTATGTTTTGGGGGGGGGTCTCAATTTCATTTGGTTCTGCTCTGATTTTAGTTATTTCTTTTCTTGTGCTTTCATTTATTTTATTTTCTTCTGCTCTGACTTTAGTTTCTTTTTAAACTATTCCAAAAAATCAAGGAGGAAGGATACCTCCTTAACTCATTCTATAATACTAGTATCATCCTGATACCAAAATCAGGCAAAGACATCACAGAAAAAGAAAACTGCAGGCTAATATCCCTGATGAACATAGATAGAAAAATCTTCAGCAAAATACTAGCAAACCAAACGTGTCAGCACATCAAAATGTTAATTCGCCATGATCAAGTGGGCTTTATTCCTGGGATTCAAGATGGTTCAACATATGCAAGTCAATAAATATGATTCATCCATAAAGAGAAATTTAAAAACGATTTGATCATAACCATTGAACAATAAATTCAGCAAATGCATTTGATAAAATCCAACATCTCTTCATGAAAAATCTCTCAACAAACTAAGCATCAAAGGAACATCCTTCAAAACCTAAAACAAAAATCCTAAACAGAAAAACATAAATCCTAAACAGAATTGGGTTTAGTTTGCTCCTATGTTTCTAGTTCTTATAGGTATGAGATTAGGTAGTTAGAGATTTTTCTATCTTCCTGATGTAGGCATTTAGCAATATAAACTTTCCTGCTTTTGATGTATCCCTGAGTCTTTGGTATGTTGTATCTCTATTCTCATTTGTTTCAAAGAACTTTTTATTTCTACTTTGATTTCATTGTTTACCCAAATGTTCTTCAGGAGCAAGTTGTTTAGTTTCAATATATTTCTATGGCTTTGAGAGTTCTTCTTGGTATTGACTTATATTTTTATTCCACTGTGGTCCAAGAAGGATGCTTGATATAATTTTGCTTAAAATCTATTGAGACTTGCTTTATGATTGAGCATGTGGTCAATCTTAGAGTATGTTCCATATGCCAATCAGAAGCATGTCTATTCTGTGGTTGCTGGGTGGAGTAATCTGTAGTTGTCTATTAGGTCCAGTTGGTCAAGTGTCAAATTTAATTTTATAATTTCTTAGTTTTCTGCCTTGATGAACTATCTAATTCCATCAGTGAGGTGTTTAAGTACACCACTATTATTTTGTGGCTATCAAAGTATTTTCTTAAGGCTAGAAGTAAGTGTTTTATAAAGCTGGGTGCTCCAATATTGAGTGCATATATATTTAGGATAGTTAAGTCTTCTTGTTGAATTGAACCCTTTATCATTATGTCATGCTTTTCTGTCATTTTTGACTGTTGTTGGTTTAAAGTTAATTTTATCTGATTTAAGAATAGTAGCTCTTGCTCCTTTTTGTTTTCCGGTAGTGTGGTGGGTCTTTATTCATTCCTTTACTTTGAACCCATGCATATCATTATATGTGAGGTGGGTCTGTCTCTTAAAGACAGCAGAAGAATGTGTCTGTTTTGTTTTCAATCCAATTTGCAACTTTATGTCTTATAAGTGGAGTATTTAGGCTATTTGTCTTCAAGATTAATATTGAAATATTAGGTTTTGTTCCTTTCATAGTGTTGTTAGCTAGTTATGTGGTAGTCTCGATTATGTACTTGCTTTGTAGGGACCGTGGGTTGTGTGCTTGCATGTGCTTTTGTGGGAGCAAGTATTATTCTTTCATTCCCATGTTTAGAGCTCTCTTAAGCATTTTCTGGAGGGCCAGTTAGGATGTGATGAATTCCCTTTAAAATTGCATGTTTGGGAAAAATTGCATTCTCCTTCATTTACGAAGCTCAGTTTGGCAGGATTTGAAATTCTTCGCTGGCATTTATTTTCTTTCAGAATGCTAAATGTGGGCCCCCAATATCTTCTGGTTTGTAAGGCTTCTGCTAATAAGTGTTCTGTTAGTCTGATGGGTTTCTCTTTACAGGCCATATGACCCTTTTTGCTAGCTACCTTTAAAAATTATTCTTTCTTATTGACCTTGAATCTGATGACTATTTACCATGGGGATGGTGACCTTATATAGTATCTCACAAGAGTTCTCTGGATTGCTTGTATCTGCATGTCAACCTCTCTACTTACATAAAAAAAAATTCATGCTCAAACTATTCTATGTGGTTGCATCTAAACTTCACTTATTGTAGCTAAAGTATTTAAAGTTTTTAAATACTTAAAGTGTTTCCATTTTATAAAGCTACCAAAATTTATCCCTTGAACTACTGATAAATATTTATTTCTCTTTTTATATTATACAAACAATGCTGCTAGGAATATTCTCATATATGTCTCTTCTGTTCTTTCCTATATATTCTGCCTGTTTTTTCCCTTGCTTCAGCCTAGATATTTCTATTTCCCTATCTTCCAATTCACCAATCTTCTTTTCTGCTATGTCTAATCCGCTGTTATATACACCTACCAACTTCTTAATTTCACTTACTGCTTTTTTTGCCAATTCTATAAGTAATATGTGAATTTTAAGATAGATTCCAGTTTTCTGACAAAATTCTTCACCTGGCTATTTATTTATTTAAATATATTTATCAGAGTTAAAGTCCATATTTGTAACTCCAATATAAACCTTCTGTGTGTGAGATTTGCCCAGTATGCCTTATCATTTTTTATTGAATTCTGGATCTTTTGTATTAAAAATGACAAAGACTCCTGGTTCATACTATGCACAGCAGACAGAGAGTTCACCTTCTTCTGCTATGCATCTTGAGTGATGGCAGAGCATTTTCATCTAACCAGTAGCTGAACTGACTCCAGGATTATCTAACTTTTAAGTTAAATCTACATGTGATTCAAACATAACCCCAGAGTGTGAATTTTCAGGAGTCCCAATGGAGAGCCTGAGGTGTTCATCAAGGCCTCTCTAGTTTTGTAGATTTCAGCCCCAAATTTTCAGAAACTGTAAAGTTTCTGAAAAATTCCACTCTGCTTGTTGGTGACTTCTTTGTTTGGCTTCTTAGCCTTCTCAGTTTAATAATTTAGAAAATTCCTGGGGGGAAACTTAGTGGGGTGTGTGGTGCTCACTTCTCTTGAGCTTGATCCTTCAAGTCCTGGCTACCTCGGCAGCTCTAAACTCTTTTTTGCTTTTTCAACCCTGTAAGGTTGCCAAGTACTCTCCTGGCTTCTCAAGTTCTGATCAAAATTTCTCTGCCTGGATTTTTCACTTTTCAATCCATAAAATAAAAGGATAAATGCTCTAAGGAGAAGTATATTTTGCAGCTCATTACTTACTTCTCCAGGTCTTTTCCTCTCTGATATTTTGGCCTTTCAAATCCTGTTGCTTAATGTATCGTGAATGCTTTTTTTTTTTTTTTTTTTTTTGA
>NW_026652281.1:38254423-38332686 GCF_009828535.3 Hylobates moloch
TTTTTTTTTTTTTTTTTTTTTTGAGATGGAGTCTCGCTCTGTCGCCCAGGCTGGAGTGCAGTGGCGCAATCTCGGCTCACTGCAAGCTCCGCCTCCCAGGTACACGCCATTCTCCTGCCTCAGCCTCTCTGAGTAGCTGGGACTACAGGCACACGCCACCCGGCTAATTTTTTGTATTTTTAGTAGAGACGGGGTTTCACTGTGGTCTCGATCTCCTGACCTCATGATCCGCCCGCCTCGGCCTCCCAAAGTGCTGGGATTACAAGCGTGAGCCACCACGCCCGGCCTCGTGAATGCTTTTAAACAGATTTTTAAAAATAATCTTTGGCTCTCATAGCAATTGTTATCTGTCAGGTCATTGATCTGCAAGCTACTCACTTTAGTGACAAACAGAAATCCTAAAGGTTACTGAAAATTTTATTTAATACAGTACTGAGATTATATTTATTCAAATGTTTATAATAAATTAGAATTTAACATAAAAATTCCCATGATCGATGATTATAACACTAGTGACCATGGAAAAAAAACTAAGTGAAATTTTAGAGGAAAAAAAAACATATTTTTAGAAACCCTTAAAGGCATTTATTTGTCTGTATTGTAAGTTCTATTGCTATTGTTTGCTGATTTTATGTTATTCTATCTGAAACAGTAGCTCTTTTGAAACTGTATATATTTTAAATTTACCTTAAAGAGAGGAAGGAATTTATTTTCCTTTCAAGTAATTATTGCTTCAGGAATAGTATTAAGGTGACAATCTGAATATTAACCTATTTGGGCTCTGAGAACAAACAAAAAGTAAACCTCCAAGTATTGGAGATGACAGGTGCAACTTCAATACATAATGTGATTGACCCTTTGTAGTATAACACCACAAAGCTAATTAAATGAGAGAAAACTGAGCAATAAGCTCTTAGAGAAAGTTAAAAAGAAAGTTAATTTAATCAAAAGTAACATGAACTCATGATATTTTGGTATAAGATGATTTTTTTTACGCTATTAGAATGATTTAAGTAGTATTTTTTTTTTTCTGATATCATCCCTCTTAACTCCAAAAGTTTTGGGGAATCATCCAATATACCACCATATATTCCAGATTCAGGTTTCTACTATCATTCTCTTCTAAAAGAAATCAAGGCCCCATGGACAGTGTCTATATCATGGACTTCTTGTTGCCTTCAGAAAGTAAGGCCTTCATCAGAAGAAATTGCAATAGAACTAAGACAAGAAAGTTAGCTAAAGAAAAGGTTCTGGTAGCCAAATAATTAAAAGGTAAGGTTCCAAACCATGTATACAATTAATTAGAGCAAATTGTGTTTGAAATCAGTGAGAGGTCATTAATCTATGATGAATCTCAAAAAGGAGACTAAATATACTGAGAAAAGCCACACCAACCAATGAGTCTGTGGTACCCAATTTTCCTCAAAAAGTGGGAAAAGGGGGGAAGTCATTCAATTGTTAAGTAAGAATGGAGTTCTAGGGTTTGTTTAATTGATAAACTATCTTCCCCTCATTGGATAATTCCAATGGTTATTGTAGTTTTCCTGAGATAAAAACAATATTTTATCTGCTCAACTGATGCTTCCATGCCAGATGTTAGGTCAGGGTGTGAGATGTAGGAATAAAGAGGCCTGAAACCGATGCATGCCTTCTGCTCCTGGAGAATATCTCCTGCCTAACGGGACACTCACTTTTTACCAGTATGTCTTCAGGAGAGCTTTGGAGACTTGAAAAACCATAATTCTGCATAAAGAAATATATTATCCCCCCTTTTCTTGTAAATATCTTTGCACGTTCTCATCCTTGAACTGTTAAAGAAACTGAACATGTCCTATATGAATCTTTTCATGACTCTAATCATCATCCTATTGGGACAATCATGCATAATCCATCCAGGTAGATCTCTCTTACCCACTCTCAGACTAAGTTAAATGATGCCAGCTCCCCACCTTTCTACTCAAAAGAAACATTTTGCAGCCATTTTCCCAGTATACCGTGAATGGCTGTTTATAAGTCTTCCCCCATGTGAACTTCAAGTTTCTGGAGACAAGAATCTAAGCTTTTTCTTCTTATGATTTCTTCCCACTCCTAATAACAACATCCCCTTGCAATAAATGGTTGAACAAATGAATAAATTAGTCAGCTCCTCTTCACTTCAAGGTACTGTCAGTCCCAGCCATCTCAATCTACATACATTTTCTGAAATGAGTTATTTATTTTCTTTTCCTGAGTCTGAGTCTTTGTTCCTGTTTTGTCATCTGTAGCAGGTTTGTTTTCCCCAAAAGATATGACTAAGTCTTAACCCCTTGTACCTATAAATATGACCTTCTTTGGAGAGAGAGTTTTTGTAGATGTGATTAAAGTAAGGATCTCGAGATGAGATTATGCTGAATTATAATGTGTCAAAGAAAAGTTGTACTGGACAAATTAAACAGGCAAAGAGGAGTTTATTCAAGACTATTGCAGTGGAGGAGAGAAATTAAACTCAACTCTTCTGGGAAAAATAAAAAGACAGGAGGATGTGTAAGTGCTGGGGTTAGCTAGTGGAAACATACTGGAGCACATTAGAAAGTATGCTGATTCGTGTGATTAGGTCAATGTGATGTGTTTGCTGTTTGTCACTTACCTAAGTTAGGCTCCTAGACCTCCCACAGAGACTGGGCAGATGGTGGCTATCTTTCTTGAGGATATCTTTCAAAGAGATGACTCCAGGTCATTGAGAAAGAAATTCCTGTGTTACAAAATTACCAAAAGGATGGGAGAATATTTATATTTCAAAAGGGCAGACAGAAAATTTACAATTGAAAGTTTTCTAAAGTGAATATTATGCTAAGAAAAGGGAGGTCAGAGGCCTGTCTAAAGTTTAGGGAAACTAAGGGGAATGTTAAGGCTATCTTCCTCTTGTGGACCTTAAATTCAATGACAGTATCCTTATAAAACATGTCCTTATGCTATCAAAACAATTGAACTCATGGACATAGAGGGTAGGATTGTTACCAGGGCCAGGAAGGAAAGTAGGGGGTTGGGGGAAAGGTAGGAATGGTTAATGGGTACAAACAATCAAAAGAATGAATATGACCTACTATTTGACAGCACAATGGAGTGACTATAGTTAACAATAACTTAATTGTACATTTTAAAATAACTAAAAATATATAATTGGATTGTTTATAACATGAGGGATAAATGCTTCAGGGTGTGTATAACCCATTCTCTATGATGTGATCATTATGCATTGAATGCCCGTATCAAAACATCTCATATACCCCATATATACACCTACTGTGTACCCAAAAAAATTAAAAATTAAAAATTAAATGTCATTGTTTGAAACAGAACAATAGAAAACACCCAGAGTCACAGAAGGAAAAAACCATGTGGAGACAGAGACAGGAGTGAAGTATCTACAAGCCCAGGAATCCCAAAGAACCAACAGCCACTAGAAGCTAAGAGCGGCAAGGAATACATTTTTCCCCAAAGCTTCTGGAGTATCCAAGGCTGCTAACACTTTGATTTAGAATTTTTTTTCCTCCAGAACTATGAGAGAATGAATTTCTGTTTGTCTAAGCCTCCTCATTTGTGGTAATTTGTTAAAGTAGCCCTCGGAAACTAGTATATCATCTTTCTTGAAAAGTCTCTCTCTACTGTTCGTTTAACTTCAAATGTCAAAATTCTACATCTCATTTAATGCCGACAAAATTGTCTAGTCCTCCATTCCTTTTTCTTGTACTTGATAATATCAGCTAAACACCATGGCTTTTTGCTCTCAATTCTTTTGACAATGAAGATGATAAAGATACTGCAGCTGAAACTTGTTTAGTGTTTGATTTATGTCTAATTCCTTCTTATTCCTTGTGAAAACATAATAAGGCAGGTGCTATTATCTTTCAATATTAAGGATGAAGAAACTGAAGAACAGAGGGATTAAATAACACTAAGTGGTAGAACCAAAATTTGCTTTGAGATTTGCCTAAGTACAGAGCCCATATGCTTAGACATTTTACTATATTTTTTTTCTGTTTCTATCCCTGAATGTTTACTTCTCTCGTGTTATCTTTCATTATGTTCTCTATACATTTTTATTTTCTAGCACAAAATTCAACTGAGGTAACAAAGAAATCACAGATGTATAAGCATGTTCATTTGTTTTTCCCATGTTAAAGGTCTTTTGATATTATGTTGCCTACATTTTTTAAAACTTAAGCACTTCTTGTTCAAGAAAAAATTTTAGGCAATTTGCTTGAACACTTTTAACCTTAAAATGATTTTAAGATTCTGTTTTATTTATCTTTTTATAGCATTTGGCACAATTCTTTCTTTGAATATCAAAACTGCCCAAATTTCATGGAATGAATTCAGTTGAACCAATTGTCAGCCCCTACATGTCCCCAGCTTTCTAGGATCATATTTTTCTGTAACACAGTACTTTAATAGAATGGCTAAAGGCCCTATTCTGCATGCATTAAGAAGCTCAGTGCTTTTCTGCCACACAATGTTTCTGAATATTAATTAAGTTGGGAGAGGGTTCCATTTTTCCTGGTTGCCTGTAACTTCCATTGTTTTCTTTTGAACTCCTGCTGTCAACTCTACTCTCAGCGTGTCTCCTGAGATTGCCCTCCATTTGCAATACTGGATACTACTTCACTAACACAGGAGTGTTGTGTGGTAGACTCTTATTGATGGCTTGGAAAATAAAGAGTATTAAAGCATATCATAGTTCTCATTTATTCGTTTAATCATTCAGCAAACATACAAACATTCATTGAATATCTAGTGGCACTGCGTTGGACACTGAGGAAACAATGGTAAGCAAACAGGCAAAAGTCTCCATGATCATGTAGCTCCTACTCTAGTCAGGAAAACATAAAACTCACACGGGGACATGATAAATGTAAAATTGCAACCTGAAGTAAGTATAAGGAAGGAAATATCCATGGTAGATTGAGAGCTATGGTAATGGGCTTGAACTGAGAGCTGAAGGGTGAGTAGGCATTAACCAGCCCTGCAGCAGGGGTAGAAGGAGGAGAAAGAGAAAGGCATAAGAGAAAGAAATGACAGCATGTGAAAACAAGCAGCAGTGGGATGGAACAACATACATTCCAGCAACTGCAAGAAAGCCTGTGCATTAGGGATGCATAGACCCAAGCAAGTAAAGGAAAGAAATAAGTCTGGAGAAATCAGGCAAAACTTACTTTAACAAATGCAGTTTACTTCAGGCTTCCTCAACAAATGTAATCTTAATCTTAAAGCTAATGGAGAAATAATGAACAGTTTGATGTAGGAGATTGACATGATCTACTTTGTATTTTGAAAACAATTCTGGCTACTGTATAGAGACAAGAGTAAAGTGGGTAAGGAATGATGGATGTGGGAATTCTGAACATGAAGCCTTCATCCAGGTGAGAGATTATGGTGGCTTGGCCTAGGGAAGTGATGGTGGAGATGAAGGTAATTGGGAAGATTTGAGAAGCCTTTAGTGCAGAATAGACAAACAGAACCTGATGAAATGAGGGGACTGTCGAGTGTCAAGAATGTAGAGTACACTGGAATGGGAAAGGCAGAAACCAGAAAAACATGAGTTCCAGTCTTAAAAATTGACTAGACTTTTTTGAATATAGAAATTTCTCACTGGCTGCCTCTTTTTAGGCTTCTCCCTAAGACTTTCTCCTTTACCCCCACTTTCTCACCCTCAAAACCACCTTCTTTCACCGTCTTATTACTTTAAGTGTTCCTGGATTCACATAATTTCTTCATAATGACTTTAATAATACAGTAATTATGTGGAAAATTTAACACTAAGTCTCCCTTAGTTTGAGGCCCAGCTTTGTACTGCCAAGAATTTCACTGAACTATGGTAATCTGTCTACCACAATTCCACCCTTAGTAATACAAAGACTTTGGAAATGTACTGAAATCATATCATTTTTTCAGCATATCTTAGAACAAATTCTTAGGCTTAGGCTTCCACCAGAACTTCCAGGGTTGTGGAGCTGTGTATGGGGATGGGCACTTTAATCATCCTGTATGTCATGTCCTACCCTCAAAATTATCAGTTTTAGTGACCCAAGATGGCTTACAAAACCTAAAAGCTAACATACCATTGTCTACACAAAGTAAATACTTTATTTTAACAATGAAGAATCAAAATGCTTAATAATAATAAATTATGACTTACAATTCTATTTCTGGGGAATAGGAATACCTATACCTAATGTTGGATTTGTTCTTGTGCTCTTTTGAAGGGAACATCCTTCTATATCAGAAATTCCCATGTTTCCATATCCAGATTTCTTCACCAAGGCAGATAAAGAGTTGGCAAAAATCATTGACCATCACGTAAGATTGATTTTTTTTAACTAGCAGCAAAAGCTTTGTTCTTTAAAAGCACTTTAAATTATAAAATGTAGTTCTGAGACTGAAATGTTAATATGTGAAATTTAAAAGTAGAGCCATGATTGGTTTGCCAAACTGAATTATATCTCACTACGTTATCTGTACACCTCAGTGTCTCCATTGGGTTACAGAAAATTTGACCTTCTGTCATTTGTAAAATACTAGCCTAATCCTGTTTTCTGAATTAGTACTGATTTCTTGTGACAAGAATCTTATATTGAATACTGAACACTGATTTCTTCTGCAGTGTAGTTCGAATAACAGAACAAAAATCTTTTGGCTCAATTTTCAGTGACCGTTCTTTACCCTTGATAGATCAGAAAGACTGTTAATCACTTTGTTCTTAGTATGAGTTTAAAAAGCAGTGGCAATACAAGGCTATTCACAGAAGATACTTTAATTCATTTTGCTATATTTAGTTGCTAATTTCTTACCAAATACACATCATTTTATGCCTCGTTCTTTTTAAGAGCAGAATTAAAGTATGAGAGAAAATGCTTTTCTGTTTTTTTCTTTGAATAAAATATATAGCATATATAATGCACTTAATTTTATCACCAGTAGTTCAATACTGTCTCTCAGATTGCAATTTTATTAACAATTAATTTTTTCACACTACTTTTAAGTAGTAATCTTGTGAAGAGATTATTTTATTTACTGGTCACATTGAATAGCTTTCACCACATCTCTAGTAATTAAGCCACTCTAGCAACAGCTATAAGTATTGGGCTTTGGAGGCTGACTGATGCCTTGAAATGACAAAACGAGAGCTGCAATATTCTATTATTCACTAATAAAGTTTTCGTTAAACCAATATATGTCCAGGTCATCTTCAAAAATTTCAAATGGTTTATAAATTTCAACATCCATATTTTCTTACTCATTACTTCAACTAAATTTTCTAGAAGAGATTATAAGAGATAGCAATTTGCCAGCATCACATACACACAGACAGACGCATAAATAACTACTTTGGTCTGTCTAGGGTTAAAGAAACAGAGGAAAGTATTATGAATGACAGAGATACAGAGATAGCTCCAAACAACCATCAATCATCTTTTCCTTTTTCCAAGGGTGTAAGCATTATCCAAGTAATCACTGCCATGAGCCTGCTTATATTGTAGCTAAAGAAGGATAAATAAATCTTTTTCAAAAATATGCTTGAAAACTTATAGATCCAAATTGTTTGATGTGTGGCTAGCCTAATAAACTAGTAATTCATAGTACTGATTTTGGAAGGTTTATTGAATTGTCTCTGAATATAATATTTTTTTCAGTATTCATGTATATACCACTTCTTTTCAAATGGCTGTAGGAATAGTGCTTTGTACTTATACTTTATGCTTTACAAAATGCTCTTACAGTGGTTAATTTAATCCTCACAACCCTGTAAAACATTTACCAATAAGAAGAACAAACTTGCTTATACTTCAGTTACTTGCTCAATGTTTTAAATAAATGAGTCTATGCCCAAAAACAGATTTCCCTACTCCAAATCTACTTTCCTGTCCACTTTTTCAGAGCTGCTCAAGTTCTTGGCTTATGATTCCTAACCAGAATTAGAAGTGGGAGGATGGGATCTGCAATATCGACAAATAACAAAAACACATCCCCTCAGCTACAGATATAATTGTCCTTCTAAGCCAGCAGACTTTTGTTGAGGGGTTATCATATGCAGGGAATAGAAAATATACCTAATTGCTTAGGAGATATTAAGGTACCTTACACATTGCTAGCATTCCATAGCATGATCATTGAATCGCTGAGTGAATCAGTTGAATAAAGCAGTAAATGGTGCTTCCATTTCCCATGGATTTCAAAGACATCTATTTTTTTGCATCCTCCTAGCTACCACAATAGACAATAATAATGGCATATAAAGTCAAAAATACAATTATTTACCCAAATTGATCTGTTGTCATGGTCACCAGAGACAAAAAGAAAGTATGCTTTTTCCTAAGCCTAATGAAAAGAAGGATTTTGATGTTATGGTGAATTTCAGCCATTCCAAATTCTAAGAAGAGGGAAGAGGGAAAAGCTGTCTTCTGGACGGTGATGATATGATACCCCTTCTTGGCTGCTTTTATATGTATTGATGCTTTTATACATGCTGTTTGGGAAACCAAGAATTTTAATTTGCTGGTAGTTCTTAAGAATTAATTCTGTTTTGATTTTTCACAATTTTTTTTTTTTTTTTTTTTGAGACAGAGTCTCGCACTGTGGCCCAGGCTGGAGTGCAGTGGTGCGACCTTGGCTCACTGCAAGCTCTGCCTCCCGGGTTCATGCCATTCTCCAGCCTCAGCCTCCTGAGTAGCTGGGACTACAGGCACCTGCCACCACGCCCGGCTAATTTTTTTTGTATTTTGTTTAGTAGAGACGGGGTTTCAACGTGTTAGCCAGGATGGTCTCTATCTCCTGACCTCATGATCTGCCCGCCTCAGCCTCCCAAAGTGCTGGGATTACAGGCGTCAGCCTAAAAAACAAAATAATGAGATCTATCGAAATCTTTCATATAGGATAGATTAGTGCTGTTTGTTTATAGATACTGTCATTATTATACCAACTATAACTTCTATGCTAATAAAACTGGTAATTTTCTTAAACAACTAGATTATTAGTTTATTATATGAGAAAAATAACGTGTCATAGTTGAGTATCATAGAACTTGTAGACTAAACCATAGCATGAATTTCAGCCTGTGCCTGAGTGTTCTGGAGGTTTTGCCTTAATTTCCCATACATTTTATGCAAAACTGGTTCCTGAGAAACCAAACGTATGAGAAATAACTTTATAAATACAGCCTTAAGATAAGTGCAGTTAAGTTTTGTATTTCTTATGTAATTAAAACTCAACTGGGAATAAATAATGGATTTGATATTATGCTTTTATTTTTAATGTTTAATATGAGTATATTAACATTATACAAAATTTTAATGCATTCGTCAAAGCTGAGTGACATGCTATGGACTCTGATGTTTAGCTCTGCTCTTTATTATCTGAATATCCCACATTACAAATGTTATTTGTGATTCACAGTACTGGCATATATAGTAATCTATAAATTAATTCATAGGTTGCTAATCTCAGACTGATCATTTGTGTATATGCATGAGCTGAGGGTGACAAAAAGACAGCATTGGCAGTATCTTTAGGAATGTCCATTATTTCATACTAGGAGTCATTCTGCCCGAAACGTTTTACCCAGCATAAAGTGTTTACCATCTGTTTTTATCATTTCCTTCATCAAATGTATTAGAAGAGAAAAAAAGTTCCTCCTAATTATATATATATATTTTTTTTCGTGATGATGTTTGATTGATTATCATTACTTACAATATGTATTACTCATTCTTAGGGCTCTTGCCTTCAGATATACTACTATTTACATGACATCGTGGGTTATAAAGTGAAAAACTAAGTGAAAGCGAAAGAAAAAGAAAAAATTATCATGACCAATTAAGATAAATTCTTTAGAGTTTTTCTTACTGGTCTTCTGCATAGTATGCATTTACCTGACCATTAATTTCATTTTTAACTTCATAGAGAATAGTATTAGAGTTTTTGCCTTTCTGTTTAATTTGTATTTTCTGTATTTTTTCTTTCTGTTTTGCTTTCACCTGGTTCTTCATTTTATAACCCATGCTGTTGTGTAAATACCAGTATTGATGAAGAACATAAAACCATTTGGAGTACAGAAATATAAAACCTATAATGTCTTCTTTTTAATGATTTTTTTGTCTTTAAATATATTGAGGAAATTCTGTTTTGTGGGACTTACATGCATTCTAACAGGTGACACATGTGTTTTGCCAGTGTGGTAGATATAAAATTTTTGAGGAATGTCATGGAAAAAACCTAAAAGGATAATTGGATATAAGAATCTGCATTTTGAGCAGCTAAATTGATATACATTTTTTCATGGAATATCATATGTGAATGACATTTTCTCTCTGTAACAGTGGCAGGAAGAGCTAAAGATCCGAGAAAAAGAAGATGCAATATGCAAGGCCCAAGAACTTAAAGATAAAAAGTTAGCAGAGAAAAATCACTTTCAAGAAGTTATGAAGAAAAGAGAAGAGAAACTACATAAGCAAACCAAGCCCTATGAGCTTCCTTATAGGAAGGAAGTAATTTAATTAGAAAAGAAAGTGCCACCTCCCAAAATTGAGGTCTACATGGCAGAAATACATAGGATGAAAAATACCAAGATAGCTATATAGTAAGAGAACTTTCTTGTCATTAAACTGAGGTATTGTTTAGAAAGAATTTGTTATCCTCATACAAGCTGTTTAATAGTTATTTGTTAGTTCTAAATTAATGACCAACTTTTAATCACACTTGAATGAAGTGATTTCACTAGTCAAAAATTTCCAAGACTACAACTAGTATTTTTCTCAATTGACATTTATCTCATGATTGTACAGCATACTTGATAACTGATTCTCAGAACATTGATATTCATCAAACAGTTTGATGGAAATTCATTACAAATTAATTAATGAGTCACCATATAAGAATTATTTCTTGAAAACAGAATGAACATAAGCTAACAATCCTGTAATTACTATTATTCAAATAAAAACAGTATGGCATCTTATTTGATTGGCATTTTATAGTCAATTTATACCAAACCAAACAAACCCTATTTCGGAGATTTGAAGCTGGAAGGGCTGGTCATCTTAGATTGACTGGCTTGATCTTTAAAAGATGCCAGAGGGGACTCCTGAGAGATGGTGGTTTTACTCTGTTCTGCGAGTTTATGAGAATGAATTCGTATGATCATGGAAGGTCCAGGAGCAACTACTGAAGACATTCACACAAATAGAAGTTATTTTAGAAGTGGAACTTCACTTCATCTGAAGTTCTGAACCTATGAGTAAGAGTAATAAGTTGGAGTTTTTGTGATGTCTTATATTCCTTTCCTGAAAACTGAAAAATATAGATGATACTCATACCTCAATTTCACACAGGTGACTTGGTGCTACTCAAGAGACAGAGACTTTTATCAGGGGTGTCAAACTCAAATGACTACCAGGTCAGAAACGTAACATAAATTAGTGAAGCTGGCTAAGGAATACCTATCCCATCTAGAGAAATTTCCCAGCACTCAGTTACATTCCAAAATGTATGTCAGTATTGTAAAATCATCCAGCCTTTCAAGAAGCTTTTAAATGAGATTGTTTTTCAAAATAAAAGTAGCTAAGTAACCAAATGTTGGCAACTAGTTTTTTAATAGCATATTTTCAAGTTAAGTTTGATCCATGGGACAAAGTTTGTGACCTATATTATGTGAATTCAGGTATCATTCTTTGTTTAAGATAACAATAACATATGGCAGAAAAATGTTGCATGTAGGTTGCTGTTTTGATTTCCTGTAGAGCTAATTGAAACTTATATTTCTCTTTTTTTATTATACTTTAGGTTTCAGGGTACATGTGCACAATGTGCAGGTTTGTTACATATGTATCCATGTGCCATGTTGTTTTGCTACACCCATTAACTCGTCATTTAGCATTAGGTATATCTCCTAATGCTGTCCGTCCCCCCTCCCCCCACCCCACAACAGTCCCCGGAGTGTGATGTTCCCCTTCCTGTGTCCATGAGTTCTCATTGTTCAATTCCCTCCTATGAGTGAGAACATGCGGCGTTTGGTTTTTTGTCCTTGCGATAGTTTACTGAGAATGATGTTTTCCAGTTTCATCCATATCCCTACAAAGGACATGAACTCATCATTTTCTATGGCTGCATAGTATTCCATGGTGTATATGTGCCACATTTTCTTAATCCAGTCTATCGTTGTTGGACATTTGGGTTGGTTCCAACTCTTTGCTATTGTGAATAGTGCCACAATAAACATATGTGTGCATATGTCTTTATAGCAGCATGATTTATAGTCCTTTGGGTATATACCCAGTAATGGGATGGCTGGGTCAAATGGTATTTCTAGTTCTAGATCCCTGAGGAATCACCAAACTGACTTCCACAATGGTTGAACTAGTTTACAGTCCCACCAACAGTGTAAAAGTGTTCCTATTTCTCCACATCCTCTCCAGCACCTGTTGTTTCCTGACTTTTTAATGATGGCCACTCTAACTGGTGTGAGATGGTATCTCACTGTGGTTTTAATTTGCATTTCTCTGATGGCCAGTGATGATGAGCATTTTTTCATGTGTTTTTTGGCTGCATAAATGTCTTCTTTTGAGAAGTGTCTGTTCATATCCTTTGCCCACTTTTTGATGGCGTTGTTTGTTTTTTTCTTGTAAATTTGTTTGAGTTCATTGTAGATTCTGGATATTAGCCCTTTGTCAGATGAGTAGGTTGCAAAAATTTTCTCCCATTCTGTAGGTTGCCTGCTCACTCTGATGGTAGTCTCTTTTGCTGTGCAGAAGCTCTTTAGTTTAATTAGATCCCATTTATCAATTTTGGCTTTTGTTGCCATTGCTTTTGGCATTTTAGACATGAAGTCCTTGCCCACGCCTATGTCCTGAATGGTATTGTCTAGGTTTCCTTATAGGATTTTAATAATGACAGGATCAAATTCACACATAACAATATTAACTTTAAATGTAAATGGGCTAAATGCTCCAATTAAAAGAGACAGACTGGCAAACTGGATAAGGAGTCAAGACCCATCAGTGTGCTGTATTCAGGAAACCCATCTCACGTGCAGACACACATAGACTCAAAATAAAGGGATGGAGGAAGATCTATCAAGCAAATGGAAAACAAAAAAAAGGCAGGGGTTGCAATCCTAGTCTCTGATAAAATAGACTTTAAACCAACAAAGATCAAAAGAGACAAAGGCGGCCATTAGATAATGGTAAAGGGATCAATTCAACAAGAAGAGCTAACTATCCTAAATATATATGCACCCAACACAGGAGCACCCAGATTCATGAAGCAAGTCCTGAGTGACCTACAAAAGGACTTAAACTCCCACACAATAATAATGGCAGATTTTAACACCCCACTGTCAACATTAGACAGATCAACGAGACGGAAAGTTAACAAGGATATCCAGGAATTGAACTCAGCTCTGCACAAAGTGGACCTAATAGACATCTACAGAACTCTCGACCCCAAATCAACAGAATATACATTTTTTTCAGCACCACACCACACCTATTCCAAAATTGACCACATAGTTGGAAGTAAAGCTCTCCTCAGCAAATGTAAAAGAACAGAAACTATAACAAACTGTCTCTCAGACCACAGTGCAATTAAACTAGAACTCAGGATTAAGAAACTCACTCAAAACCACTCAACTATGTGGAAACTGGACAACCTGCTCCTGAAAGACTACTGGGTACATAATGAAATGAAGGAAGAAATAAAGATGTTCTTTGAAACCAACGAGAACAAAGACACAACATACCAGAGTCTCTGGGACACATTCAAAGCAGTGTGTAGAGGGAAATTTATAGCACTAAATGCCCACAAGAGAAGGCAGGAAAGATCCAAAATTGACACCCTAACATCACAATTAAAAGAACTAACAAAGCAAGAGCAAACACATTCAAAAGCTAGCAGAAGGCTAGAAATAACTAAAATCAGAGCAGAACTGAAGGAAATAGAGACACAAAAAACCCTTCAAAAAATTAATGAATCCAGGAGCTGGTTTTTTGAAAAGATCAACAAAATTGGTAGACAGTTAGCAAGACTAATAAAGAAGAAAAGAGAGAAGAATCAAATAGATGCAATAAAAAATGAAAAAGGGGTTATCACCACTAATCCCACAGAAATACAATCTACCATCAGAGAATACTACAAACACCTCTATGCAAATAAACTAGAAATTCTAGAAGAAATGGATAAATTCCTCGACAAATACACCCTCCCAAGACTAAACCAGGTAGAAGTTGAATCTCTGAATAGACCAATAACAGGTTCTGAAATTGTGGCAATAATCAATAGCTTACCAACCAAAAAGAGTCCAGGACTTGACAGATTCACAGCCGAATTCTACCAGAGGTACAAGGAGGAACTGGTACCATTCCTTCTGAAACTATTCCAATCAATAGAAAAAGAGGGAATCCTCCCTAACACATTTTATGAGGCCAGCATCATCCTGATACCAAAGCCTGGCAGAGACATAACCAAAAAAGAGAATTTCAGACCAATATCCTTGATGAACATTGATGCAAAAATCCTCAATAAAATACTGGCAAACCAAATCCAGTATCACATCAAAAAGCTTATTCACCATGATCAAGTGGGCTTCATCCCTGGGATGCAAGGCTGGTTCAACATATGCAAATCAATAAATGTAATCCAGCATATAAACAGAACCAAGGACAAAAACCACATGATTATCTCAATAGATGCAGAAAAGGCCTTTGACAAAATTCAGCAACCTTCTTGCTAAAAACTCTCAATAAATTAGGTATTGATGGGACATATCTCAAAATCATGAGAGCTATCTATGACAAACCCACAGCCAATATCATACTGAATGGGCAAAAACTGGAAGCATTCCCTTTGAAAACTGGCACAAGACAGGGATGCCCTCTCTCACCACTCCTATTCAACATAGTGCTGGAAGTTCTGGCCAGGGCAATCAGGCAGGAGAAGGAAATAAAGGGTATTCAATTAGGAAAAGAGGAAATCAAATTGTCCCTGTATGCAGATGACATGATTGTATATCTAGAAAACCCCATTGTCTCAGCCCAAAATCTCCTTAAGCTGATTAGCAACTTCAGCAAAGTCTCAGGATTCAAAATCAATGTACAAAAATTACAAGCATTCTTGTATACCAATCACAGACAAACAGAGAGCCAAATCATGAGTGAACTCCCATTCACAATTGCTTCAAAGAGAATAAAATACCTAGGAATCCAACTTACAAGGGATGTGAAGGACCTCTTCAAGGAGAACTACAAACCACTGCTCAATGAAGTAAAAGATGATACAAACAAATGGAAGAACGTTCCATGCTCATGGGTTGGAAGAATCAATATCGTGAAAATGGCCATACTGCCCAAGGTAATTTACAGATTCAATGCCATCCCCATCAAGTTACCAATGACTTTCTTCACAGAATTGGAAAAAACTACTTTAAAGTACATATGGAACCAAGAAAGAGCCCGCATCACCAAGTCAATCCTAAGCCAAAAGAACAAAGCTGGAGGCATCACCCTACCTGACTTCAAACTATACTACAAGGCTACAGTAACCAAAACAGCATGGTACTGGTACCACAACAGAGACATAGATCAATGGAACAGAACAGAGCCCTCAGAAATAATGCCGCATATCTACAACTCTCTGATCTTTGACAAACCTGACAAAAACAAGCAATGGGGAAAGGATTCCCTATTTGATAAATGGTGCTGGGAAAACTGGCTAGCCATATGTAGAAAGCTGAAACTGGATCCCTTCCTTACACCTTATACAAAAGTTAATTCAAGATGGATTAAAGACTTAAATGTTAGACCTAAAACCATTATATTTCTCTTTCTAAACCTTTTATCTTATCCTTGTGTTCTCAAATGGAGACTATGCAAGTTCCTAGAAATATCTACCAATACACCTTTCCAAATACCTTCTTCCATCTTTGCTTTCTTCACTTATGAAAAAAAAAATCTATACAAGACCAGCTAGTCCCTTTTCTCCAAATCTTATCTCTTCCAAAATCTTGTTCCATCAACTATTCACTAACTCCTCCTGAGTCCCTCTTCATCACTCACTCCTAAACCCATCGAGGTTTCAATTTTCTCCCATCCTTCCATCCAAACCTCTCTCTCATTAAAGCCATCAATGACATGAGCCTTACCAAATGCTGAATGTCCTTTTAATTTGTAATCTTTTTATTGGTTTTTAGCAAGATATAACAACTAAGCTGTAAGTTTTAGTAAGGGGAATCTGGAGATCTAACTGCTACTTACACGAATTTCAACAAATCCTGCTGTTTCAGCACCATCTTTGTAAAAGAAACCTGGTATCCCCAATTTCTAAAACTTTCTAGCATTCTGAGGCATGGTCCTTAAGGCCTCCTTACTGCAGTCTTAGGTTATGTTTTCTCTGCTCTGCTTAGCGTATTTCTACCTGTTCACCTTCTTTCTTACTTCCATAATTTTCTTAATACTTCCAACATGCTATTATCCTTTCTTCTTGTGGATTCATGCCCTTTTTAAAGTAACCCTTTTTATGTCATAGTGGTGATTTGGAAAGGAGATTAAAAAATTTATATATAGATATATGGAGAAAGAAAGAAAAGGAGAGAGATGATTAATCAGAATACTGGTATCTTTATTCTTAAATTATTTTTAAAATTCTTAATATTTGGCAACATGCATTTCTCATGGTCTTTCTCCTATTTCGCTGATTCTTTTTGCAATATTAGCAAAGACTGTGGGGTGTAGATCTGGAATCACACTCTAGTTATGCCTTCTGCCAACTACGGAACATTAGGCAAGTTACTGAACTCATTTTCATTTCCATTTACTCATTTATAAAATTGACACAACTTATGTAAAGAATGATATCATTTAGAAGCTAATTAGGAAAGAAAACAAACCTGTCAGTCATTTTAACAGAGACAATTTAATGTAAGAAATTATTTTCAAAGGTGTTAGAAACTGAATAAATGGAAAGGGAACATAGCAATAACACAGAAACAGTAGCTGCAGGAGACTGCTACCACATTTGGAGCCACAGAATCAGAGAGAAGAGGTTTGCATTGTTAAAATCAAAGGGATGTAGAAGGCACTTCATACAGCCAGACTCGGATCCTTGATGGGGAGACACTGCCCAGTTACTGCTGGTACTTTTGAGGGGGCACAATACAACTGGTTCTGGGAGTGCAGAAAAAGTGAAAACTGAAACAACCTGTATCTTGCTGAAACTACACTATCAGAAAGAGTGAGAAAACTGAAAGAATCAGGTGTTTTCTTCCCTCTCATCCTGAAACTCTTTCTGATGTGCTTCCTGTTCTCCAGCATCACAAAGCAGAGAAAACAAGGGTGGATTTGGAGATGAAAGACACTAGTTAAATAAATGAACATTGTATGGCTTAGAACGTTATCAGACCATTCAATAAATGGTCTCCTTTCTTTTCTTTTGCATCGTCGGCCTTGTTTTCTGCTTATTCTGCAAGTTTACCCAGGACAAAAAAAAAAAAAAGAAAAATTTTGAAAGAAAGCATCACCTTTTAAGTTTATACAAATGGCTTAAAAATAAACTTTACTATATTTTAATAACTAATTCTTAATTCTTCCAATGAGTTCATTTAACACAAATTCAATTGGGTTTCTTTGTAATTTATGTGTAGTATTCACTTTGCTTCAAAACTCACAAAGGATTCTGAGTCATAGACTGGGTTGGGTACCAGATAACTTATTTCAACTACTCTCTTATTGTTCAGCTTATGATTTCTCAGCCTTAGTTGTTTTCCAATTCTTCCCATTTTGAGTTGATAGCAGAAAAATAGAGAAAGATTCTACATGTCTGTTTACCTTGCACGGCTCTTAGTCACCTTTAAATGTCTCTACTGTTAAAAAGTGTTAACATATCTCAGGTCTAAATTTCTATCTAAAACTTCTTTTCATGCTGTTTTATCATTTATGCTTATGTTTATTTTGCAAGAATAAACTCAAGACTTCCTACATTTATTTATTATGGGTTTCATAGGTTTTATTATGGGTTTCAAAGGTTTATTATGGTTTTCATAAGTTTCCATAGGTTTCTCTTAGTAACCACAAAAGCAATTTCTCTTTCACATATGCTGCCTCATTGGGAATACTCATAAAACTTTTAAGTTTTTAAGTTTCACTAGAGTGTGAGAATGCTGTAGTAAATTCTGAGTAACAGAAGCATGAATATAAGCTTTTCTCCTGATAGAATTTTTTTTTGAAAAAAGGAAAGCAAATGATTTACAGTGGTTTCTGGGATATACCAAATAGACATTTAAGGAATAAAATATCTAAAATATCTTGACTCATGCATTGATGAGTGGGTGTTTGGAGAAAAGGAGCATACAGAGGTAACAGATAAAAATAACTCACACCAACAGTTTTAGAAACTCTATAGTGATGTTTAACAATTATAATTTAAGTAATTGATTCTTTTGTTTCTACCAGTAAAAACCTTCTCTGTAACTTTCTACTAGTTAGCTATTTTCTGAGTGTCCTTTTTCATATTGCTTCTAGTTGAGAAGAGCAGTTCTATAGTTTCACTGAACTTTGCTTCCAAATTTCAAAGTTAGCTGGTTGGAAATTGCTTTGGGATTGCTTTCAAACATTATCCAACTGCTCACATACTAAGTTTTCACTTTGTGTCTGCCAGTAACTCTCAGTTAAAGTCACCATAGTCTCCTCCAGCTCTTTCATTCTTCTTCACATCTCAATTTGCTGAAGTAGAATAAATAAGAACACCCCTATTTGTTTTATCTGTGATTAATCAATTACACTTGTCACCTTCTCTGTGGGCTAAATATTTAATGCAAAGGAAGGTAGAGTCATGAAAATCTGTTGTGCCAATGCCTCTGTAGAAAAGACATGTGTAGTAACAAATTCAGTCCACACAGTACTTCTCAACCTCAGGTTGGCCACTGGAGACTAGGTATTTGTAAAGCTCCTTGTACTGATTCTAGTTATTAAATTTGACATGCAGTATGCATTTGGAAACTTAGAGCAAAATGCATTTTAAATTATCTTCTATAATATGCATTTATATATTTATATAGCTTTACAAATTCTGTTGATGACTTAGTTACTTTTCTGCTACATGCATTTTTCATGGTGACATAGATTTCAGGGATAATTTGGCTTGTTATTTTTTTCCTGTTTCACTGAAAGGCCAAAATAAAAATAAAATGTCTTTTCAAAACATTTTTTAGTTGGAAGATCCCTGTGATATCCAACTTTCCAATAACATTTCCGAAGCTGACTCTATTTTGGAAAGGGGGTGAATCATCTTTCATAAATTAATGAATAAGGTAAAGGTCAAACATCTCAGAATCACCAGTGCAGCTTTTTAATACATAGCCAGACTACTGGCAATCCAGTAATGCTTTGAATATTGCTTCAAAACATGAAGAAATAGAAAATCTGAACAAACCAATTGGTTGATCTCTAGCTCCAGTTTTTCGCTTGGCTTCCCAATCAAAAGCTTCCCAATAAAAAGCAATGACTAGAGGACACATAAAGTAGAATTTCTTCCACAGCATACATTCTCCATCATGATAACTAGGTCATGAGACTTATGGCCTCATGGGAAGGCATGTCTTAAGGAAGAAAAGACTCCCTCTATTTCAAGCAGAGACATTGTGGAAGGTAAAAAAAAAGTTGGGGTCGGGCACAGTGGCTCAGGCCTGTAATCCCAGCACTTTGGGAGGCCAAGGCGGGCGGATCACAGGTCAGGAGATCGAGACCATCTTGGCTAACACAGTGAAACCCCATCTCTACTAAAAATACAAAAAAATTAGCCAGGTGTGATGGCAGGCGCCTGTAGTCTCAGCTACTTGGGAGGCTGAGGCGGGAGCATGGCATGAACTTGGGAGGCAGAGCTTGCAGTGAACCGAGATCGCGCCACTGCACTCCGGCCTGGGCAACAGGGCGAGACTCCATCTCAAAAAAAAAAAAAAAAAAAAAAAAAAAGTTGGAGAGAAAGATAGATTTAAGCGTGCTTGATGTCCTCACCCTGTACCTCAGGAGAAGGGGTGTGGTCTAGAAACGTGTAAATAGATAAGGAACCTGAGTCTGACAGGTTAGTAGCATTAGCTCCTGCAGGACTGAGGAACTGTTAAGTCACTAGGAGGGATATTGTATGCAAACATTTTCAATGACACATGCAATTGTCAGGGTGAGAAGAGAAGCAAAGAAGCAAATGATAGGAGACAGGTCTCTGGTGTTAGCACGTTAAGACCAAATAGACAGAAATTAGATCTACTTCGGTGCACATTATTGAAGAACATATAGCAGTTTATCCACTCTACAGTTGAGGTCAGGGAGGAGTAAGTGAACACTGGGAAGATTTAAGGACCCAGGCTCCCATCTACTTCCTTACACAGACCAGACCTCTTCCTATAAATCCAAATGCCATATTGGAACAGAGAATGGAGGGAAGAGGAATATAAAAACCAAAACAGCTATCCTAAAGAAAGCAAGTTAATATTTAAAAGCTCTCTTGATTTTCTAGATTTGAATCATTTTGAAACCGAGTTACTGAGCTTCATCTTGGCCTGGCTACAAGAAAACCAGCAGAGGGAGCCTCATGAGGAAGAACTGAATGGTTTTCTAAACCTCTAGAAACTAAATTTTCTCTTTATAGTTAAAATGTGGTATAAAATTAAATTTGCCTCTTTGCAACATATATATGAACTGATATTTCACCATATAGATAGATATAGAATTGGAGATACATGTTCTAAACATGTATGCATCAATCTAATATATGCAGTCACTCATTGAGAAAATATTTGTTCATTGTCTGCCGAGCTCCAAATACTCTTTTAGTTACTGGGGATATATCAGTGAATCAATGAACAGAACATAAAATATAATACCATACATATTAAAAATAATGCACTTGTATGTGTGTAAAACAAGCAAAAAATAAAAATATGACATAATTTCAGGTAGAGACAAGTGAAGAACAAAAATAACAGCAGGAATGACCTTTCTAAGGATTTTGACAAAGACCAGAATGAAGCAAAAGAGTGAGTCATCTGACTTTCAGAGGAAAGAGCATTCCCCAAACTATCAGTAGCAAGTAAAAAATTGATAGGGTAATGATTAATGCTTTTTGCTAAATATTTCTGCTTCTCCCTCCTTCGAGATTCATAGGAGTGTTTTCTATTTTCTGGCCCCATTGTGTTGTGGTGGGTCATATGGTTATTTCTGGCCAATGATTATGAACGGAAGCTATGTGTGTCACTTCTGGGCTGAAGTGTTTACTTGTTGGCGTGACAATTTACAGTTTCTTTTTTCCTTTTAGAATAATAATTCCCTTTAGAACAATAATTTCTGTTCAAAATAGTGAGTCCCCTCTTGCCTTTGGCTCCCTTAATAAAAATGATGGAAATGAGAAGGAAAAACTTTTCTGTTTTAAGTGTTTTGAGATTTGAGGAGTTACATATTACTACACATAACCAGACATATCGTGATGGAATGAGAATGAGTTTAGAATGTTCAAAGAAAGGCAAAGAATCCTGCAGAGCTGAAGAAGGGGCCCCACAGGGATGGAGAGGAGATGAAATTAGAAAGGTAAGTTGAGATGAAATTAGAAAGGTGAGTTTGGTCCAGGTTATGCAACAAGGGAAGCCATGCTGTGTCAGGGTTCTCTAGAGGTACAGGACTGATAAGATAGAAATATGTATGAAAGGGAGTTTATTGAGAAGTATTGACTCACATGATCACAAGGTGAAGTCCCACAATAGGCCATCTGCAAGCTAAGGAGCCAGGAAGACAGTCCAAGTCTCAAAACCTCAAAAGTAGGGAAGCTAAATGCAGCCTTCAGTCTGTGGCTGAAGGCCCGAGAGCCCCTGGAAAACCACTGGTGTAAGTCCAGGTGTCCAAAAGCTAAAGAACTTGGAGTCCAATGTTCAAGGGCAGGAAGCATCCAGCACGGGAGATACATGGAGGCAAGAAGACTCAGCCAGTCTAGTCCTTCCATGTTCCTCTGCCTGCTTTTTTCCTAGCTGCACTGGCAGCTGATTGGATTGTGCTCACCCAGATTGAGGGTGGGTCTGCTTTCCCAGTCCACTGACTCAGATGTTAATCTCCTTTGGCAACATCCTCACAGACACACCCAGGAACAATACATTGCCTCCTTCAATCCAATCAAGTTGACACTCAATATTAAACATCACACATGGATTTCAGGTTAGATTTTTTACTAAGAGTAGTAGAAATTATCGCAAGGGGATGATGAAACAAGCAACTTTAGCCTAATGTGTAAGGCTTTGAAACTTATGTTTTAAAACTTTTTTTAAAAATTAATATTTAATATACTGAAAGTTTAGTATGCTTTTCTAAGAACTTACTACATAAAACTGATTTTAGGAGATGAAAATATTTAAACGTAATCCAACAACTTGGATAAATTACAATATCAAATAAGAATGAGTCTTAGTATCTTTCCATTTGAAACATTAGAAATTTATAAAACAAAAACCCCTTAAAACCTAGTCAGGGGTCTTTAAATGTTCTTGGGAAAAGATGGGTTATAAATTAAAATACACATAATTTTATGCTACAGAAAGTTTCTCTTCTTGTCATTGTTATTCTGATGAAAAAAAGTGTTTGGCTATTTCTTTGCAACTATTGAGTTAATACTGTGGTCATATTCAACATATCAATGGTCATGATTGCTTCAACCCAAGCGAGAAAGGTGGAAATTGAAATAGAGGCATGATGGAGCTCTCAGAATGCCTATGTGCAAGTGTTTCAATGATTTTCATTTACTTTACAGTTGGCATATCAATGGCGAGAAAATTAGGTTTGATTGGATTTGGCAATAGCTTTCCTTTATGATATTTTCAAGGCAAAGGATTGTTCAGGGTTGAATTCCCAATTATCTCCTGCTGTCAGAGGCTGGATAAAACAAAGCCTTCAGCATCAAATGTAATTAGCTCTATTGACTTATGTTTTTAATGTTAAAATTATATTCCTTTTTGGGGAGGATGAACAAATACCACCTTTTCTCACTATACACTAATATCCTTGAAAACTGAGTGGATTTATTTGCCAACTTATTTCTGTGTCTTTGAGATCAAATCTCTGAAGAGCTCTGAGATCAAAGCACTAAGAAGATGGGACACAGGATGTAACATGAATGTTATTTTGAAAATATGAAACTAATATATATGGCACATTTTATTCTTTCCCTCATAAATCATGTTTCTTCATCATAATTTAAATATTACAGTACTCAAATAGAAGAGGGTACACCCATATTCATAGCAGCATTATTCACAATATCCAAAAGGTAGAAGCAACCCAAGTGTCCCTCAGTGGATGAATAGACAAATAAATGTGATATATACATACAATGGAATATTACTCAGCCTTAAAAAAGACATTCTGATACATGCTACAATATGGAATAAACTTAATTCGCAGTGAAATAAGACTATTATGAAAAGACAAATACTGTATGATTCCACTTACATATCTGTAGTAGTCAAATTTTTAGAAACAAAAGGTACAATGGTGGTTTCAGGAGATGGGGAGGTAAAAATGGAGAATTGTTTTTTAATGCTTTAGTTTTATATGATGAAAATTTCTAGAGATTGCTCAACAATGTAAGTATACTTGACACTACTGAATTGTATCCTTAAATGGTTAAAATGCTAAATTTATGTTATGTGTATTCTACCACAATTAAAAATAATAAGATATATTTTGAAAAGGAAAAAAGGTAACAAATATCCTATCAAAAAGGAAAAAGAAAGGAAATAATCCTTATTGGTAGAAAAACGAAGAAAGCACACATCCCAAGACATCACACCATTGAACCCCTGGCAAAGAGTGGAAAACAGAAAATAAAATATTGGTATGGGAGAGAGCTTCAATACCTGTATCTTTGTTTCCTTTCTGGTAACATATACTGACATAAACATCCAGGAGGGGTTATAGGAAGAGCTGGGAGCATCAGGGAGACCAGAGACAAGCTGCCCCTACAGCAAACTAGAGGAACATGGGCCTCTAGGATAGTTCTACGTCCTTTTTATTCGGCATGGTGCAAGGATATTTTTGCAGCATTTTCAAAGGAAGTGGCTGATTAGATGAGTCCAGGATACTTCTCATCCCCTATCCAGTATGAGAGGGCCAGGGATGAAGAAGGTCTCACATGCTGAGAGGGTTTCAGAAAGGATTATTAACATAATGTCCTGAGAAACAAATAGTACTTACACACATCATCTTAGAGAAGCAGAACAGCATCATCATAAAGACAGAACATAGGCTCCAAAGTCAGAATGCCTGGGATTTGATTTCTGTTTTCTCCACATTCAAGCAATGCAAACTCAAACCAACTGACCCATCTCTCTGTACCTCAATTTCACTTCTTGAAATGTGGTAATAATACTACCACCTCACTTTTTTGTTTAAGGATTAAATGAGTTTATACACATGAAAATCCTATCCCAATACCTGGCACATAGTTCTCAATAAACGTCAGTCATTATTCTTTGCTTTTATTGTTATTGGAAAGGAATATGAGAACTATTAAATATAGATTTCTCAACATTGCCTAAGAAAACTAAGTTGTCCAACTTCAGACAGCAAGCCTATATAGCTTGTATGTTCTGCCATCCAATTGAGTGGGGCTTAGGAAAAAATATTATATCAGTTCTTAGGAGTGAAAAAAAGATAAAGGTAAATGTTTTTTGTACATTGAGTGTAGTGTAAGTAAATTTTGATCCCACTATAGAAGAGATATTCCTTCAGTATCCTCAAGCTGTGTGCCTGAATCTAACATTTGTGGAAAGTGAGAGAAGGATGCAACTAGAGGCCAAAATACCATATGCATGAATATTTAAAACATACATTAAGCTAATAATAAACTGTTAAATAAAATATGTTTTAGCCTTTTACTTTGAAAACTATACCTCCATAATGAACTGGAAGGCCAGACTCAAATTTAGAATTAACACGGAGTTCCATGCTGCAACTTGGTGAGACAGGAAAGCAGGCTGTATTCTAGCCTCTGACCTACCTCGTTTCTCCCACCAGTCTCTGTTCTTCATGAGGTGTAATACACAAGCATTTTGTCAACCTACCCTACCCATGAGGAAGCTCTATCTATATTCCTATAAATAGACACTCCCTTCCAACTTCTCAGGCCAATGGATACAGACATCAGCAATGTGGGACTTGAAGCATGGTACAGTTGGGGAAGGGGATGGGGCTTTAGCTGGGCACATTCCCTTAGTACAGTAAACTCTTTGCCTTATAGGGAGGGCCTTGGCCAGAAGATGAGAGCAGGATTTGCTAGCGTTTGGGGCTCAGAGAAAGAGCTCCTCTTGCCTGCTGTATGAGTGACAATGTGCACAGAAAAAAGATTCCAAGTCTTTCAATTATAGCTAAAGGGCAAAATCATCCAAAGTTAGAGACCATCCCAACCCTGAAAAAAGAAAAGAATATGTAGCAAGAGCTAAAGATACTCAACAGATGGAGGAACAGGAATGACATAGAAAGTTATCTCTAAGGGCTTTCTTGAAATTAGGCATTTTGAAAAGAATAAACCTCTTTCAGAAAGAGAAAACTAGCTGTGGCAACAGCAACTCAGACTGTGAATGTACTGACCAGAGATATATCATTTTCCAATGATTCTAAGAATCACATTCATTATAAATTTAGCATCTTAAAATTGAGATGTTTCCCATAATTGATAGTGTTTTACAATTACTGTCAGCCAAGTGACAGTTGTGACATGACTGTCAGGGCCTGTATGTGCATGAACTTGATCATAGCTATTCACAACTAACCTTAATTAACATGAGTTGTGTGCATTGTTGGCTCCATATAAGTTGTGTTGAATTGCTATTTAAAATGTCTCCAAAAAGATTATACTATGATTTGGCATTGAAAAAAGAGTTTGTGTGCAGAAAGACATAGAAACCAACAGCAGGACATAAATTGGATATTAATGAAATAAATGTTCATTATTGGAAGAATACCTGCAACTTCATATTTGTTTGCAAAGTAACAACAAAGTAAATTCTGGAACTTAAAGATACCCATAAATAGATGAAGCCTATGTGTAACATGTTGTTACTGAGTTTATTGGTTAGCTATTGCTACAATAATGTTGCATAACACCATCTCAAAACTCCATGATTTAAAATAACTAATTATCATGCATGTGTCTCCAGGTAAGCTGGGGTTCAACTGGTCTAGGTAGGAGTTACCCAGATGGCCTAGCTTCTCATGTCTCTGCTATACATGGCTCTTATCCTCCACCTGTGATGGGTGGGCTAGGTGAGCATGTTCTTTTGGTGATGTCTGATAGCAAATAAAGTGCAAAAAGAACAAGTGAGATACTGTTGTTCATAATAATCTGTAATGACTCATTGTATTTCAGTGTTCTCAGTTGTTGTCTCTTTTTTTATTCCTGATGTTACTTACTTGGGTCTTCCTTTTTTTCTAAGTCTAACCAAAAGTGTGTGAATTTTGTTTATATTTTTAATAAACAAACTTTTTGCTTTTTCTTTTGTTTTTTTTTTGTTTGTTTTGTTTTTTGAGACAGAGTCTCACTCTGTCACCCGGGCTGGAGTGCAGAGGTATGACCTCGGCTCACTGCAACCTCTGTCTCCTGGATTCAAGCAATTTTCCTGTCTCAGCCTCCCTAGTAGCTGGGATTAAAGGCATGCACCACCATACCCAGCTAATTTTTATATTTTTAGTAAAGACTGGGTTTCACCAGATTGGCCAGGCTGGTCTCGAATTCCTGACCTCAAGTGATCCACCCATCTTGGCCTGCCAAAGTGCTGGGTTTACAGGCGTGAGGCACCACCACTGACCTTGTATTGTTTTTAAAGTCTCAGTTTCATTTATTTCTGCTCTGATCTTTATTATTATTTTCCTTCTACTAATTGGTTTGTTCTTGCTTCTCTAATTCCTTGAGGTGCATCATTAGGTTGTTAATTTTGAAATCTTTCTACTTTTTTGATATAGGTGTCTATTGCTATAAACTTCCTTTTTAGTACTGCTTTTGTTGTATCCCATAGATTTTGGTGTGTTGTATTTCCATTTTCATTTGTTTAAAAAATTTAAGTTTCATTCTTAATTATTTCATTGACCCATCGGCTATTCAGGAGCATGTTGTTTAATTTCCAAGGTTGTGCATTTTCCAAGATTCCATCTATAGCCATATCACCCCAAATGCATCTAATCTTGTCTGTATTCTCCAAGGTCCCTCTGGTTTTGTAATGGCTAATTTTATTCCATTGTGGTCAGAGATAATACTTGATATATATTTTTAAAAAAATTTGTACAGGCTTTAAAAAAATTTGTTTTGTGGCTTAACATGTGGTCTCTTATGGAAAATGTTCCATGTGGCGATGAAAAGAAAGAGTATTCTGCAGTAGTTGCATGAAATGTTCTGTAAATGTCAATTAGGCCTATTAGATCTAATGTGTAGTTTAACTCTGCTGTTTCTTTGTTATCTGTCTAGATGATCTGCCTGTTACTAAGAGTTGGCTGTTAAAGCCCTATACTATTATTGTATTGCAGTCTATCTCCCCCTTTAGGTCTATTAATGTTGGCTTTATATATTTGGGATCTTTGGTGTTGAGTGCATAAATATTTACATAATTATGATATTCTCTTGCTAAATTGACCCCTTTATCAATATATAGTGAATTTGTCTCTTTATAATCATAGATTTGTAATCTGTTTATATATATGATATGAATCTAGTTACTCCTACTCTTTTATGTTTTCCATTTGCAGGGAATATCTTTTTCTGATCCTTCACATTTAGTCTACATATGTGGGTTTCTTGAGGCAACATGTAGTTGGGTCTGGTTTCTTTATCCATTCAGCCATTCTTTGCCTTTACATTGGAGAATTGAGACATTTACATTCAGTGTCATTATCGATAATTAAGGAGTTATATAAGGTATATACTTATACCAATATGTGTTATATTGATAAGTAATAAGTAACTACTATCATTTTGTTGCTGGTTTTCTGATGGTTTTGAGACTTTTCTTCCCTTTCTTATTGTCTTCCTTTGTAGTTAAGTTATTATCTCTGATAGTATTTTTTAAATTGTAACTGTTATTTTTAGTGAATCTATTTCAGATTTTTGCATTGTGGTTGCAATGGGGCTTACAAAAAAACATTTTAAAGACATAACAAGTTATTTTAAAGAGATGGCAACTTATCTTAGAACACAAAAGAATAGAAACAAGCAAAGGCAAAAAATCTACACTTTAACCCCATTTCCACTACATTTTGATTTTCAGTTTTCTCAACTTACATCCTTAAAATGACCTCTTAACAGGTTGCTGTAACTATGATTTTTTTGTATATTTTGTCTTTTGTGCTTAATACCAGAGTTATGGGTAGAGTATACACCATAAATATAGTAATAGGGTATTTTGGGTTTGCTCATGTACTTAATTTTACCAGTGGGTTCATACCTTGAAAAGTACTCTCTTTAGCATTTCTTGCAAGACGAGTCTGGTGGTGCTAAATTCTCTCAGCTTCTGTTTGTCTGTGAAGGACTTTATCCATCATATTTGAATAACAGTTTTTTGCTGGTTACGATGTTCTGAGGTTGCAGTTTTTTTTATTTTGAGCACTACCATATGAATCAGCAATTGGATATTTATTCAAAGGAAGAGAAATCCATATATTAAAGGTATATCTGGACTCTAATATTTATTGCAGCACTATTCACAATAGCAAAGATACAGAATCAACCTAAATGTCCATTAACAGATGGATACAGAAAATATTATATATAGACACATATATGTGTGTGTGTATATATATATACACACAATATATGTGTGTGTATATATATATACACACAATATATGTGTGTGTATATATATATATATACCTACCTGTGTCATAGGTAGATGAAAGTTGAATTATATAAGAAAAATTCACATTTTCCATAATTGGCATATCATTTTATAGCTACCTCAGATATGTATGAGAGTTCTATTCAGTCCTTATCTTTACCAATATTTAGATTAATCAGCTATTCAGCTGTCTACTGGTTTGCAGTGTTCTGATGAGAAGTCAGTGATAATTCTTGTAGCTATTTCTTTGTATATAATGTTTCTGTTTTCCCCTCTGTCTGTTTTTAAGATTTTCTCTTTCTTTTTGGTTTCCAGCAATTGACTATAACATGCCTATGTGTGTTTTTCTTCTTTCTACTTGTAGTTTGTTAAGCTTTTGGATCAATGTATTGATAATTTTTTTTAAATTTGTAAAAAATAAATTTTGGTTGTCATGTTCAAAGTATGTTTTATTTTTTCCTTATTGAACTCCAAATACAAGTGTGCTAAACTTCTTGATAATTCCAAGAAGTTACAGATGGCCTGTTTACTTTTTCCTTTTTTTTTTAACTGTGTCCTTCAGTTTGATGTTTTGTATTGATCCATCTTTGAGTTCACTGAATGTTTCTTTTACAATTTACTTGAAGACCCATTCAATAAATTTTTGTTTTCAAATATTATAATTTTAACTTTTAGAATTTTAATCGATTTTTTTATTTTACAACTTCCACTTCTCTCCCACAATAGTTCATCTCTTTATCAATTTTTTCCTATAAATTACTTAATATATTTTTCATAGTTATGTTTAATTCTGGACCTGCCTAACCTAATACCTGGAAATTTCTAGCTCAATTTATATTGACTTTTTTTCTTGGTGATGGGACATGTTTTCCTGCTTCATCACATATCTTCCAATCTTTTATTGTATTATGAATATGGTGTACAAAATAATAATATAAAAATTTAATTTGTTTTGGTTCTTTGACAGTGAATGCAAGCCACTGCCCCTGTTTGAAAGTTAAGGGAAGGTACTGGCATTCAGAATCTTTATAATCAAATTGAGCCTGTGCTACATCACAGCATTGACTTTACCTGTGATCAGCCTGCTTCATTTTTTCAGTATCACTAGTCTCTTTTTTATCTTGCTTTATATTCCAAATGAGAGAAAGTTGAGATGCAATTTAAAATATTTTTAGTTCACCTTTGGATTCAATTTGGTCAGGGCTTCAAAATAGAAGCAACACAACATTTTGTTATTTCTTTCTGCTTATCAGCTCCTCTTTCATGGCTGAATTATTGATAATATTCAGATAGAGAAACTTATTGGCTGAAAAATTTGTCTTTTGCTTGGAATCTTCCAGGTTCAAATATCTCCTGCCATGGCTGTGTCATCTAAAGCTTATCTGCTTTCTTTTTAACCCTGCCGAGTCTCTTCATCAACATCAGGCCTACACCTCCACCCACTCATATCCAGACCAGGAGCTGTTCCCTAGGTAGAGAAGTTGCCATGGTACTCTAACTGGGAAGCACTTGTTTTTCTCTGGAATTCAGTTCATCAGGGCTTTATTATATCTACAATTCCTTATTAGCCTCTTAGAAAATAAGGTTTACTTATCCATTTTGTCAATTTTGTTGTTTTTACCATGATTTGAAAAGATTTTTTAGCTCTTCTTCATATAAACTGGAAGTGGAAGCCAGATAAATATTCATCATTAAATTTCTATTCATGGTTTTATATTCTTTTCCATAAAAGTTCCCCCAATTTGCCTAATCTTTAGGGCTCCCATATCTAGATCTGCCCTGAATAAACTGAAGCACTTTATTCAGAGTACAGTTTTTAAAACCAAGGAGACAGCAAGATAGACATAAGATAAGTATTACATGGGATCTGCATAAAATACTTTTTTTCTCCGTTATCTTTTACTTTTTCCTTGCCACCCTCTATTCCTTTCTCTTTCCACAGGAAACAGAAATAGAGATGAGGATAAAATGTCCTAACAACACGGTAGGCTCAGAAAGCAAGGATGAAACTACGTTGGAGGCAAGAAATTTGGATGGACATTAGAGAAAGAGAAAACAATTTTGAAGTATATTTATATTTGACATTATAAGCCTCTAGAAAATTTAAATGTCAAAATTAAATTTATACATCAAATTTGCCATATTTCATTTTGAAATAAAAATGGCGAGATGGGAAGAGGGTGTAGGCATCCTGTAGGAAGTTTGGTATTAAAGGGGAGTGAAGAGAGAAAGGTAAGACTGTGGTAAAGGGGCAAGTTAAGAAGGAAAAGTCATTGAAAAGTCCTACCCTGCACCCACATCACCATTTTGATCTTATAACTAATTCTTCTTTGCCTCTCTTATCTCCTAGCATGAAGAATTTGCTTAAAGTTATAACCAATGCTGCTCAGCACATTTCTTCATTTTCACACCTTCACTCCTCACATTGCTCCCCACCCCACCCCACACACAACTGCAAATCAATTTACAGGTCTCTTCAGCTCTCCCTGATGGGCCCAAGCTGCATACTGAATATTTCCGGCTTACTGATTTTCAAAGGTTTTTGAATGATATTAACAAATAGGAGTTCCTAATATCTATGAAATTCAACTCGATTTTGACTTAATCAGCCCAAATCCCTATGTGTTTCTATTGTAATTCTTCCTTCCAGCATAAAGAATTCCCCTGCTTCTAACAAATCTTTGCAGTAGGTCTGCAGCATCACAAGCTTTAGATATCTTTTGATATAATTTTAACATCTTCTGAGCTATGAATGGTCCCTGACAACTCTCTGACAAACAATCATTTTAGTTCTGACAATCTATGGATAGCTGAAGCTGCACAGATCAAAATAAGAATATGGGACATCCTTAGATAGCCCAGCAAACTCTAAAGGGGAAACGAATATTCTATCCTGAGGCACCACAATGGATTAGAAGACTTTATCTAGCTGAGAGTGATGGTAAATAGAGCCACTCACACTGGGGATATCGCTCAAATATATTTTAACACTTCGATCTATTTCTTTGCCCTATAGTAGTTTAGGTAGGCTTCCAATTCTGCTCACAGTCTAAGTGTTTTGTTACTAAAAATTTTCTCTGGAATTGAATACCAAGACTGAGACTTACCTATTCATATTAGGGCCTTGAACCTTTTTGTAGGGAATGTAGCTGACTGCAAATGGCCCTATATCCATGAAAGGCAATCTGTAGAGAATGTGTCAAAGGTACAAAGTGAGTTGTCTTGTTTTTTTTCTTTTTGTTTCTTATTTCTTGTTGTCTTATTTTTGTCTTTTTGTTTTCTGCAAAACTTTGTAGAAATTAAAGACATTAGATTATAGTGAACAGCTTCTGTAGTCGTCATTTGCTGTCTCTTTGGCAACCTTCTCCTTTTCCTTCTGGTCAGAGGGATCTGGATTTTCTTTTAAAGAATTACCTCTCCACCACTTTTTGTAGTCTTTGTGCAGCTGTCAATCAAGGTACACTGACCTCCCCTAGGGACAAGTGTCATTCATTGTAGGCTATCTGGACATCTGGACTTTGAGTCTTGAGTCAATGGATGAAAGAAAACAAAAACCTTTTGGAGATGTTGCTTGTCATCAGCAGCATGTTGTTAGAACTGTCACTCTATTTTGCAATCCAATTTCCCTAAGCTGTACTTGTTCCCATCCTGCTGAGACTGGTTCTAAGTCCTGTCACTGATTGTGGTGCCATCCCCTAGTCTTCTAATAAATTCTCTTTTGGTTAAATTACCCAGGCTCTGTTTGTATTGTCTGCAATCAAAGAAATTCAACTAATAGAAATGTTCCAAGTTAGTCAGATGGTAGATGATTTTTATGGGTAGTTAGCCATTCCATAATATACTTCTGTGTTTCTAATAATATACACATTTATTTTAATATTTTGATTGAAGTCCTGAAAGAGCCATTTCTATAAGTCAATACTTTGTGAGACTGCAGCAAGATGTAAAAGATTTATTCAGGAAACAATCTTAAGTAACAACAGCAATCTTCTTTGCAGAAAAAATGATGGATCAGTAAGGCAGTGCAATTCTAGTGTCCCTAAATCCAGATGGGTTTAGAACGGGGATTGCAAACTGAAATAACTGTAGGAAATGAGCAATGATGCAAACGGATGAGTCATCTGGGATACTTCTCACTTTCATTAAGAATTATAATCTAGCTGATTTTCCTTCTTCAACCTCTTTGGTTTCTCCTTTCGGTTTCCACCTCTGATACAGACATATGCCAAAGACATATTGCTCCACTAAGGAAAACACCAGTGCCAATGCAATGATAGGTAACAACTGAAACTTGCCATTGTTCTCAAAGAAACAACAGAAATCATGAGGACTCAGAGCTGAAGAACATATGCCCTTTAAATGAGGCAACACTCCTCAGCTCTAGACAATCACTGCTTGTCAGAAAGGCTGGCTCAGTATTGCCTATATCTTCTGATGTTTTATAAAGTAGTCAGAAATATTAATGCTTTTATTAAATATATAATAATCTATTTATTATATATTGGCAGCTAATTCAATTAAAAATATATTGGGTGAGCCCAGGAAAACAAATGTGCATTCTGCTCTTGACCTACATGAGAAGCTGGGCTGTGACATTTGATATGGATTTGAGGCATGGCAAACACTTATTAAGCACACCACTTCAGCAAAGGAAAATTTATTTAAAAAATCAAACTCTTAAGCCAGCACAAGCTACCACAGTCATAAAATAAATTCCCAGGGGTGGCCTAATGGGATCCTGCAGGACCCAGCAAGTGATGGAGGATAAGTTAGAGAAGGAAAACCCTTGTGTTGCCAGTAGCTCAGGAGGTATGTCGATACACCTTGCTTGGCCAGAGAGCACGTCGTACCCGGCTTGATATGTTGTTCCAGTCACCTCTTATATGTAGAAATGGATTAAAGAAAATCCATTATTGATACTTGAAATTCATGCAGCTTACTCATTTCAGATCTTAAGTGTTCCAAAATAAAAAAAAAAGAATGTTGTGTCTGTGTCAAGTTGCCTTTACGCTATTGTGTTTTACTATATGCATTACCTTAAAAAAAATGAACCACTCTTTGCCACTAAGCATCTTCAAACTTAGAAGAGAATAAGATTGACATTACTGTTCAGATCCATTAGTAAAACTACCGTGGCTTTGGACAGGTAGTTTCCAAAATGCATCAGCCTCATTTACACCCAACAGCAACAAAAGACATTGGATATTTTTCTGCTGTGATGCAAGGTACAGAGATACTAAGACAGAAAGTTGTTTTGATATACATTGCTTTTAGTAAAAGGACTGCAAGAGGAAGGTGAAATGACAAAATACAAAGGTGAAATGACAAAATACGTATCTATATCCCAGTGATTATAGAGAAGAAAAAAACAATTTTACTTAGGACCTAAATTAAAATCAATGAAATAACAAAAAGATACAGCAAGAAATCAACCAGTATGATAACCAAGGATTTTCCCCTGCCTCAAAATAATACCACTTAGTTTTTAGTGTGTCTAAGAACCTGATAGATATCTACAGAACTCTCCACCCCAAATCAACAGAATATACACTTTTTTCAGCACCACACCACACCTATTCCAAAATTGACCACATACTTGGAAGTAAAGCTCTCCTCAGCAAATGTAAAAGAACAGAAATTAAAACAAACTCTCTCTCAGACCACAGTGCAATCAAACTAGAACTCAGGATTAAGAAACTTACTCAAAGCTGGTCAACTACATGGAAACTGAACAACCTGCTCCTGAATGACTACTGGGTACATAACGAAATGAAGGCAGAAATAAAGATGTTCTTTGAAACCAACGAGAACAAAGACACAACATACCAGAGTCTCTGGGACACATTCAAAGCAGTGTGTAGAGAGAAATTTATAGCACTAAATGCCTACAAGAGTAAGCAGGAAAAGATCCAAAATTGACACCCTAACATCACAATTAAAAGAACTAGAAAAGCAAGAGCAAACACATTCAAAAGCTAGCAGAAGGCAAGAAATAACTAAAATCAGAGCAGAACTGAAGGAGATAGAGACACAAAAAACTCTTCAAAAAATTAATGAATCCAGGAGCTGGTTTTTTGAAAAGATCAACAAAATTGATAGACAGCTAGCAAGACTAATAAAGAAGAAAACAGAGAAGAATCAAATAGATGCAATAAAAAATGATAAAGGGGATATCACCACCGATCCCACAGAAATACAATCTACCATCAGAGAATACTACAAACACCTCTATGCAAATAAACTAGAAAATCTAGAAGAAATGGATAAATTCCTCGACAAATACACCCTCCGAAGACTAAACCAGGAAGAAGTAGAATCTCTGAATAGACCAATAACAGGCTCTGAAATTGTGGCAATAATCAATAGCTTACCAACCAAAAAGAGTCCAGGACCTGATGGATTCACAGCCGAATTCTACCAGAGGTACAAGGAGGAACTGGTACCATTCCTTCTGAAACTATTCCAATCAATAGAAAAAGAGGGAATCCTCCCTAACACATTTTATGAGGCCAGCATCATCCTGATACCAAAGCCTGGCAGAGACACAACAAAAAAAGAGAATCTCAGACCAATATCTTTGATGAACATTGATGCAAAAATCCTCAATAAAATACTGGCAAACTGAATCCAGCAGCACATCAAAAAGCTTATCCACCATGATCAAGTGGGCTTCATCCCTGGGATGCAAGGCTGGTTCAACATACGCAAATCAATAAATGTAATCCAGCATATAAACAGAACCAAAGACAAAAACCACATGATTATCTCAATAGATGCAGAAAAGGCCTTTGACAAAATTCAACAACCCTTCATGCTAAAAACTCTCAATAAATTGGGTATTGATGGGACGTATCTCAAAATAATAAGAGCTATCTATGAGGAACCCACAGCCAATATCATACTGAATGTGCAAAAACTGGAAGCATTCCCTTTGAAAACTGGCACAAGACAGGGATGCCCTCTCTCACCACTCCTATTCAACATAGTGTTGGAAGTTCTGGCCAGGGCAATCAGGCAGGAGAAGGAAATAAAGGGTATTCAATTAGGAAAAGAGGAAATCAAATTGTCCCTGTTTGCAGATGACATGATTTTATATCTAGAAAACCCCATTGTCTCAGCCCAAAATCTCCTTAAGCTGATTAGCAACTTCAGCAAAGTCTCAGGATACAAAATCAATGTACAAAAATCACAACCATTCTTGTACACCAATAACAGACAAACAGAGAGCCAAATCATGAGTGAACTCCCATTCACAATTGCTTCAAAGAGAATAAAATACCTAGGAATCCAACTTACAAGGGATGGGAAGGACCTCTTCAAGGAGAACTACAAACCACTGCTCAATGAAATAAAAGAGGATACAAACAATGGAAGAACATTCCATGCTCATGGGTTGGAAGAATCAATATCATGAACATGGCCATACTGCCTAAGGTAATTTATAGATTCAATGCCATCCCCATCAAGCTACCAATGACTTTCTTCACAGAATTGGAAAAAAATACTTTAAAGTTAATATGGAACCAAAAAAGAGCCCATATTGCCAAGTCAATCCTAAGCCAAAAGAACAAAGCTGGAGGCATCACGCTACCTGACTTCAAACTATACTACAAGGCTACCGTAACCAAAACAGCATGGTACTGGTACCAAAACAGAGACATAGATCAATGGAACAGAACAGAGCCCTCAGAAATAATGCTGCATATCTACAACTAACTGATTTTTGAGAAACCTGACAAAAACAAGCAATGGGATAAGGATTCCCTATTTAATAAATGGTGCTGAGAAAACTGGCTAGCCATATGTAGAAAGCTGAAACTGGATCACTTCCTTACACCTTATACAAAAATTAATTCAAGATAGATTAAAGACTTACATGTTAGACCTAAAACCATAAAATCCCTAGAAGAAAACCTAGGCAATACCATTCAGGACATAGGCATGGGCAAGGACTTCATGTCTAAAACACCAAAAGCAATGGCAATAAAAGACAAAATTGACAAATGGGATCTCATTAAACTAAAGAGCTTCTGCACAGCAAAAGAAACTACCAACAGAGTGAACAGGCAACCTACAAAATGGGAGAAAATTTTCGCAACCTACTCATCTGACAAAGGGCTAATATCTAGAATCTACAATGAACTCAAACAAATTTACAAGAAAAAAACAAACAACCCCATCAAAAAGTGGGCGAAGGACAAAAACAGACACTTCTCAAAAGAAGACATTTATGCAGCCAAAAAACGTGAAAAAAATGCTAATCATCACTGGCCATCAGAGAAATGCAAATCAAAACCACAGTGAGATACCATCTCACACCAGTTAGAATGGCCATCATTAAAAAGTCAGGAAACAACAGGTGCTGGAGAGGATGTGGAGAGCCAGGAACACTTTTACACTGTTGGTGGGACTGTCAACTAGTTCAACCATTGTGGAAGTCAGTGTGGTGATTCCTCAGGGATCTAGAACTAGAAATACCATTTGACCCAGCCATCCCATTACTGGGTATATACCCAAAGGACTATAAATCATGCTGCTATAAAGACACATGCACACGTATGTTTATTGCAGCACTATTCACAATAGCAAAGACTTGGAACCAACCCAAATGTCCAACAACGATAGACTGGATTAAGAAAATGTGGCACATATACACCATGGAATACTATGCAGCCATAGAAAATGATGAGTTCATGTCCTTTGTAGGGACATGGATGAAACTGGAAACCATCATTCTCAGTAAACTATCGCAAGGACAAAAAAAACAAACACTGCATGTTCTCACTCATAGGTGGGAATTGAACAATGAGAACACACGGACACAGGAAGGGTAACATCACACTCCAGGGACTGTTGTGAGGTTGGGGGAAGGGGGAGGGACAGCATTAGGAGATATACCTAATGCTAAATGACAAGTTAATGGGTGCAGCACACCAACATGGCACATGGATACATATGTAACAAACCTGCACATTGCGCACATGTATCCTAAAACTTAAAGTAGAATAATAATAATAATAAATAAATAAAATCATTTGCACAAGAAAAAAAACAAAGTAGAAGCTGCTTATTCTTGAAAATCATTGTTCCCATAAATGCCACTACACTGTTTTTATATTTTATTAATTCTACGTGATCACTTTCTAGTACCCCAGGTATTCTACATATCTGCATTTACAATGAACATAATTAATTTGGATTCTGGAAATAAAGGAATTTATAAACTTGACTTTCCCTGCCCATTGAGACACTGAAATAGTGTAATACACATATTACATCTGATGTATGTCTTTTATTTTTTTAATCTGGATTGATCTTATTTTCTCAAGCTTCTATTATTGGGGTGAAATATGGCATCTCTATGAGAGTAAGTCTGATTTCTTAATATAGAAAAATTACATTCATTATTTATTTGAGCATATAATTGTAATGTGGCAGGCATTATCTTCATTATGTCATTTAAATTGTATTTCTCACATCAAAATATCAATGAAATCATGACACGTCACTTCTTTTACATTTGAGAAAACTGTGATATGAAGAATTTAAATCATTGGCTCAATATCACACCTTTTATAGGTGGAACAGTCAGAATTTTAATTCTGCTAGATTCTAAATTGTGCATTTTTCACTTAGCTATACCGACCTAAGGCAGAATGAGTAAGACCTGACCTATGAGAGGGAAATTATTCTAAATATAGTAGTTAATGTTTAAACATTTATGGTAGCACAAGGCTAAGGAGAGCAAGCCATATGCCATGTCATGAGATTTCCATTGTAAAAGCATGTACATGCCAGGAACTTAAGAGCAAGGAGTGCTTTCTGTGTGTGCTTCTATCTCCACCCTGCAATGGACCCCTTGTAGTGGTCTCTTAACAGAAGCAGTCTCCTGAAGGTGTCCTGTCAAACATCAGCACCATGAAATATGAAGACTTTGGGGAGACTATGATAATAATTCAGTAGAGGCTTTAGAATATCTAGAAAAGAAGATCCTGAGGTGGCAATCTGGTAAGGAAGGGGAACTAGGGAACTTGTCTTCGATCTAAACTTGCGTAAAGGAACCTGTGTTTACCGTGTGTTGATGTGAAGTCATTTCGAAGCTGATGGAAATCAAGAAGAGCTAAAAAGCTTCAGAACCTATCTTCCTACATCAATAACCTGAAAACAAGAGCACCGGCTGGGGAGAATCCCAGGACAAGGGTAAGGGGTGACAGCCACATGATGATTTGGAGATGGTTTTCAGAGGTGTAGTAAGGAGTGCAGACTGATTTTAGAAGAAGGATAAAGCAGTTATTGTGAGAGGAAGGCCTTTTAAAAAAGAAATCAATCAATTAAAATATCTCAGATATTTGATGCCCTCATTGTCTCTCAAAGGGATTTAGCATATTTTCTCTGGGTTAAAAGTTTTTGTTTAAAAAAAGAGCTATTTCACCACAGATTTCAAAAAACTTTGGAGCAGAGTTAACAAATAGGAGGAGAGCTCTGAAGGCTCATGCACATTTGCATGCCACCACTGCTCAGTGTTACAGGAATCCAGCTCAACTCTTTACACCTTACTCAGGAAGTATCTTTATTCCTCCTGACAGCAGGATTAATGGCTATGCTCAGAAGAAAACCAACTGTCGAAAAAAGTTTACTTCTTGTAGTTGTCCTCCCTTTCTTTGTGCTGTGTAAGCTTTTTTTTTCTAGTTTAGATGGTGTGTCATTCAGGGTTCTTCATGGCAGACCAAAGAACCTGTTACTTTCAGCAGAAAGGGATTAATTAAAAGTACATAAGTGGCTCACAGAATATTTGGAGGGCTGAAAAAACAGATTCTAGCCTGAGCCTCCAGAAATACCCCCAGATGTCCACAATGGGTAATGGGCCCCGAAGATGCTGCTACTTCTGCCACACTGGGAACTACTATAACAGCTGCCAACACCAGAACCATGTTGCCCCCTATTTTGTTTATTTATTTTTGTTTAACAAAGTAGATAGCTTATATTCTTGCTATATTATCAAACAACACCACTAGTAATTACAGCTAATGTTTACTGGAGAAATTCTATCGAATGAAAAGAAATTTTGTATTAAGAAATCTGAGGAGAAATTAAAAAGTAATTTTAAGCTCTTGATTTAATGTAGCCATGTGGCTAGACAGATGTTACCTCTTCAGCATCTGGACATGTTCTGAGACTATTGCATCTTCTTATACCCTTTACAATCTCACTGAGCATATAGCACATAGTCAAAGTAAACCAGGATAACTAGCATGTGGCATCAGCGCTGATGGGTTAAGGGGTGGCCTATGCAGATCTGTCCATGGCAAGAAGTAATAGAGACTATGGTTCTGTGGCACCAACCATAGCCTCTGCTCCTGTCTTCAAACTTGGAGCACTTTGGGCATCTACAGAACCTGCAGGCAATACTTCAATAGACCTTACGGAGTCTTTGACTCAAGATTAGGAGCCATTGTCCTTTATTCAGTCTACCCAAATGAAAACTACCAACCATTTAATACTTTGGTTTTTCTTTTGTAGAGGTTTGTTATATACTTTAGTGACAATTCTGACTTCAAATTTTTCCCATCAGTATAGGACTGTGGACCCATTTTTCGTTCTCCACAGATTTGTAAATTATTGTATAAGGCAGAATTTTCTAGGATATACACAGGTGAGAACTGTCATGTCCTTGCAATAGTGGGTAGATAAAAAGAGAGATGATGATATTCACTAAAGGTTGGTAACGGGGTAATTTGAAAATGGCGTTAATAAGATGCTTGGAGATAGTTTGTGAATTTTATTTACTGAGTTCTCTGTATCCCCTTTTCTGGAAATAATTAAGAGTTGACAGTCCATGGAATTCTACGGCCTCTCCTATGGTGAACTGTATTCACCTAGAGTGACAAGTTACTGACAGAAGAACAGACTATCAATAATGGTTTTATATTTTAAAAACAATAATTACCTCTTACTCCAAACAGAAGCAACATGCTGTGCAAAATTATACATCATGTTACGGCAGCTGAGAAGTCAACATATATCACTATCAATGCTGCCTCTGTAAGAGCCAAAAAAATTACCATATCTAACAATAATTTTTACTTTAACAGAAAGAACAGAGGACACAGAAAGAAACCAACTTATTCTTATAAATGGTTGGTTTAACACATAGCGAACAAATTGATGTGCAAATTGGCTTTGATGAATTATTGTGTTAAATGTCGTTATTTATTATGAGTTCCATTACATAAATTGGTTGCAAAATTATAACAAGTGTTCTTTATTAATCTTACCTTCTCCATGGCTAGAGAATGACTCAAGGCAATTATCTTTCATAGACTTCAGCACCATTAGCGCTAATATACTGAGGAGGGGATACAAGTTCTAACAATACACAAAGAAAAGAAACATGGTTTTTCTTTGCTCCTTACATAGGGAGATGATATTTCTTATACAATTTCCTTCATTCTCTATTAAATCCCTCAAGTTATTAGTCTGGGGTATTTTTGCAGTAACAGCTACCATAGGTATAAGAAGTACATTATACATGTTTTTCATGGTATAACATTTAAATTTTAAACGGATGGCATATATCTAGTCTTGAGGAACTAAGAGTTTAATCAAGATGACTCAGGTGCTTTAAGGCCATATTTGGCTACTTCATAGGAGGTTTAAGCATTTGCTGCAAGGTCCAGTGACAGATTGTAGAACCATCTTAATGTTTTCCTCTTCAGCATGGGATACAAATAATGGGAAGATAGTGTCTTTCTGAGAAAGGAAAGGAAATATTTCTTCCAAGAATACTCTCATGACCTGACTTTCAGCCAGAATCAGATATAAAGAGTTGTCTGAGTAGATAACCTATAGCCTCTCCCTAGTTATCAGGGGCCACTTTTTCCAGTTACGAGTTTTTCAGCTCTTTGCTTCTCATCTTCCTCACTCCTATGGACATGATTTTGTCCTTCTAGTTCTCCTTACATCCCTAGCAAGGCGAAAACCAAAAAGGAAAGAAAAATAATTCATTCTATTAACTATGTAACTCTGGCTAAAGACTCAAGGTGGGATTAAATAATGTAGGTAAGGAGGTGCTTATAAATCATCACTATATAAAAGAATGTAACAAAACAGCACCGCAAATTTGTAGCCTGGAGAAGTCAGTCAGATGATATGGCTGCATTTTTTATTATTGAATATTTATCACCCATCACTGATTTGTGAGCTCCTAAGTTAGGTGCTGGGTGCTGAAGGTGGGTAAAGGAGAGAGAAAGCTTACTGCACAAGCAATGCTAAGAGAAGCTTGATGCCCCAAAACATACCTCACATCTCTATGCTATGTCTTCATCACTGTATAAATGTGTATACAGTTTACAGTTAGGATTTACTGCAGCAACTAAAGAGAATATTCAATATGACAGTAAATTAAACAAATTATAACTTTTTTTTCCTCTCAGGTGAATATCTATATACATAAACCAGAGTGATATGGTTTGGTTTTGTGTCCCCACCCAAATCTCATGTTGAATTGTAATCCCCACATGTCCAGGTAGGAACCTGTTGGGAGGTGATTGGGTGATTAGGGTGGTTTGCCCCATGCTATTCTCAAAATAGTGAGGGAGTTCTCACATGATCTGATGGTTTAAAAGTGGCAGTTTTCCCTGCATTCTCTCTCTCCTGCCACCATATAAGATGTGCCCTTGCTTCCCCTTTGCCTACTGCCACGATTGTTAAGTTTCCTGAGGCCTCCCCAGCCATGCAGAACTGGGAGTCAGTTAAACCTTTTTTCTTTATAAATTACCCAGTCTCAGGTATTCTTTATAGCACTATGAAAATGGACTAATACACAGTGCTTGTATGAGGCTCCTTCTATCTTATATTATCAGGTGTGGCCTCTTTTCCCAAATTTACTTCATAGTGTAAGATAGTTGCATCAGTTCGGGATCTCTCACCTACATTTGAGTCAGCAGGACAATGAAAAGGAAAGAGAAAAGTGTGCTCCCTCCCTTTAAAGACATTGGCGGAAATTGCACAGACAACTCCCATGTACGTATAATTGGCCAGATCTAGTCATAAGAGAGGCCAGAAAATGGATTCTTGATTTCAACTGGTCACATGCCCAGCTAAATATTATATATTCTGGGATTTTCAGTTTCCGCTTAGGATGTAGAATGCTATAAAGAGTATCACTTCCATACTTTCAGTAACAACTACAACAGCAGCATCAGCAAAAACACCAAACAATCTGAAAATTTGTTAGTTTTCTTGGACCCAGCAGAGAACTGATGAGTACCAACTAACATGAAATCTAAGGAAAGTCAGGCACATCAAATGAGTCGAGACATGAGACCTTGCTTAACTGGGATAGACACTATTTATCACAGGTAAGAAGAATCGAGCTTAATTTTTAAATTAATTGCTAAAGGTCAACTGTGGGCTGAAAAGAGAATATAGAACCCCTGAAAGGCACAAAGACAGAAGAATTCACTCATCACAAACTTTTCTGTTCACACAGAAGATCAGTAAAAATGTGTCCCTGATGATGCAGGCCTGGGGTAGTGGGGCCACTGAGGAGAAAGGACAGATTACTCTCCCCTGTCTCTTCTATAAAACAAAGGCCTTAAACTTCTAGAAAGAGAGCAACAAAATCTGATGCTCTTAGTGCATTAATGAAAATGCAATGGGAGGGGAACAACAGCAACAATAAAACTCTATGCCCCTAAGGGAGGAATAGAAAAACTTGTTGGTCTCAGACCTACAGTTAGGAGTGACACAAGATCACTTAGAAATACCTAACCCACAAGACTCAGAAAAACAATACCAGTTGTTAAGCAAAACAACAGAGAATGCCCCAAACTCCCCCCATCCACTTCTTCCCTCACCAGTCTGAAAGCTTTGAGTAACAGTGGCCTACTGCTTGAAGGGGAGCAAGAACATGCAGAGAGACCCTATTGGAGGCATAGAGGGCCTTTTGGGAAGGCCCAAAATTGAGGGTGGAACAGACACTTCCTCTTTCAGAAAAAGCCGTCTAGCAAACCAGCACACATGATGAATAGAAGGTAACACTAGATGATTTGGAAATTATACAAACACATGGAAATTAAACAATATGCTCCTGAATAACCAGTGGGTCAATGAAGAGATAAAATAGGAAATGAAAAAATTTTCTTGAAACAAACAGTTGTGACCCAACAGACCCAAACCTATGGGATACAGTCAAGGCAGTACTAACAGTAAAGTTTATAGCTATAATTGCCTACAAAAACTGTTGATGGGAATGTAAATTAGTACAACCACTATGGAGAACAGCTTGGAAGTTCCTCAAAAAACTAAAAACAGAATTACCATATTATCTAGCAATTCTATTGGTAGGTATATAACCAAAGGAAAGGAAATCAGTATATTGATAAGAAATCTGCACTCTCATGTTTACTGCAGCACTATTCACAATAGCCAAGATTTGGAGGAAACCTAAGTGGTCAACAACAGATGATTTGATAAAGGAAACTTGATGCATATACACAATGGAGTACCACGTAGACATAAAAAGAATGAGATCTTGATATTTGCAACTGCACAGATGCAATTGGAGGTTATTACGTTAAGTGAAATAAGCCAGACACAGAAAGATGAAACTTCACATGTTCTCATTTATTTGTGGAAGCTAAAAGTTAAAACAATTCAACTTATGGAGATAGAGTAGAATGATGATTACCAAAGGCTGGGAAGGTTTTGGGTGGGGAGGGAGGTGGCAATAAAGATGGTTAATGAGTGCAAAAATATATTTAAATATAATTAATAAGATCTAGTATTTCATAGCACCACATGGTGACTACAGTCAAAAATAATTTATTTTCCTTTTTTTTTTTTTTTTGAGATGGAGTTTCACTCTTGTCACCCAGGCTGGAGTGCAATGGTGTGATTGTGGCTCACTGCAACCTCTGCCTCCCGGGTTCAAGCGATTCTTCTGCCTCAACATCCCGAATAGCTGGGATTACAGGTGCCCGCCAACCATGCCTGGCTAATTTTTGTATTTTTAGTAGAGATAGAGTTTCATCATGTTGGTGAGGCTGGTCAGAAACTCCTGACCTCAGGTGATCCACCCACCTCGGCCTCTCAAAATGCTAGGATTACAGTCATCAGCCACTGCACCCAGCCTATTTTACATTTTAAAATAACCTAAGAGTATAATTGGATTGTTTGTAAGACAAAGAAAGGATAAATGGTTGAGGTTATGGATTTAAAAAGTTGGATTGGATTAAAAGGCAAGTTTCAATTATATGCTATCTATAGTTAGTCAATTTTAATTATAAAAACATAGGCTAAAAATAAAAGAGATGGAAAAGGATATACTACGCAAATACTATGCAAAAGAAAGCTAAAGTAGCTATACTAATATCAGCAGAGAAAGGAATATTATTCAGGATAGAGAGATATATTACATGATTATGAAGAGGTCAATTCTTCAAGGATAATTTAATGTTTATGCACCTAACAGCAAAATTACAAAAGACATAAAATCTGATAAAACTAAAATTAAAAGAAAAATCTAAAATTATTGTTGGATACATCAACACTTTTCTCTCAGCATTTGATAGAACAAGTAGACAGAAAATCTGTAAAGATGTGGAAGACTTGAACAATACTATCAACCAACTAATTGACAATTCTAGAACATTCTACTCAATTACAGCAGAATACACAAGTGTACATGTCTATTCCCCCAAAATATTATATTCTGTACTGTAAGACAAACATCAATAAATTTAAAATAATTGAAATTATTCAAAGTGTTCTGAACTTATGTAACAGAATTAAATCAATAGTCAATGAGAGAGAACTATCTAGAAAATCACCAAATTCATGAACATTAAGTGACTCACTTTTAAATATTAGGTATTGCATTATTATTGTCAGAAAGAAAATGAGATATTGGGGGACAACAAGCAGTCTCTCCTAGATATAGACATACAAATAGAGTGTTATGGTGACCAAGGGACTCCATGTTAGGTCACTGAAAGGTTTAAATTGTTCTTACTGACTGTTCATGTCCCCTGAAATTCGTATTTTGAATCCCTAATCCACAATATGGTGGTATTTGGAGGGGGAACCTTTGGGAGATAGGTTTATATAAAGGTCATGAAGTAGGGCCCTCATGATGTCATTAATATCCTTACAAGAAGATTAAGAGAGTTCAGAGGTCATTCTCTCTCCATCATGTGAGGACACAGTGAAAATGCAGCTATCTGCAGCCAGTAAGAGGGCCCTACACAGGAATGTAATTGTCAGGCACCTTGATCTTGGACTTCTCAGTCTCCGTAACTGTGAGAAATAAATTTCCATTGTTTAAACCAGCCAGTCTATGATATTTTGTTATAACAGCCTGAATTGACTAAGAAATCAGTGCATATTACCAAATTGGAGGGAGTCACCAGCTCAATTTTTTTCCTTCCACCAAATCATTTTTATCCATTTACCAAGATGATTGATTTCTTAGGCTTGCCTTGCTCCTTTTGCTCATTGGCTCCTTTTACCAAGGTTTTGACTCAGGTCTATTTATTCACTCCTCTCCTTCCTCCCACACCTCCTCGTGCTCTTTTGGGAGGCAGGGGACTGGGAGAGAAATTAAGGCACCAAACTGACAAAATTGTTAGCAACCCCAAGTTAATAATGCCACCTGGAAGGAATGGCCTCTGCTACCTTTCAGTATCAGAAGTAATAAAACTTCTGCAATAGCAATACCATTAGAATAGTCTAGAAGAGTGGAAATAACTAGTAGAACATACAAAGAAATATGAGCTCTTCTCCATTTCTCTAGTTAGGGTAACAATCCATATGCCATATGATGCATATGTAGGAGACACAATGTCATGTACCAAGCTGAGTTTATCAGTAAGACTGCAGACTCTGCATGTTTCTTATCTATTCACTAAACACCTCGCTATTTGATTTATTACTCTACCCCTGTCCAAACTGCTGTATAGTCCAGCTCAGTAATTTTCATTCTCTTGTTTTTACAAGTGGAGTACTACTTGTACACTTTTATCTTGACTTGATCTCTAAATATCTTGACGGTCAAGACATGTTCTTCCTCTGAATGAAACAATCTAATTTAATTATACTGAATCAATAGATTCTATTTTTATTAAGAAAATACAATATGTACAATATTCTTAAATATGCTTTAGTCCATAATTACAACTTTCCATCCCAAATCCTTTAACTAACTTCATTCTTATTACTTAAACTATGATCTAATCTTATTTCAGCATGCTATATTTCCTGTCCAACTAATATTGCCTATTTTTTATATCATTTGAATAATATTTTCTGTTACATGATAAATTCTATAAGGATATGGAAAATCACTTGTTTTTGCTCATTTTATCCTCAGTTCTTGACACATTGGCTCAATAAATATTTATTGCATGAGGGAATAAATGAATTAATGAATGCAGGATATGGATATGTCCCACAGAGGTTTCTCTCTCTCTCTCTCTCTCTCTCTCACACACACACACACACACACACACATTCAAATGGGAGCCTCAGACTTCTTTGCTAATAGACACGTACCAGCATTTCTCCAGCAGTGTTTGACACAGTTATCTCATCTTACTCATCAGATATGCCATGCTTATTAGCCTCAGGACATACTTACAAGCTATGCAGCAAAAAGGCCATCCCTGCCATGATAGTTTATTGCAAAACAGAGGGAATAAAATAAAGCAAGCAGCTAGTGCTACACATATACGAACTAATAAACAAACAAAAGGTCTAAACCACTGTGGCATCATTGTGACAGCAGTGTCTTGAAGAAACCCCACTGGTTCTAACTCCTGTCAGAGGCAATGAATGCCTAGAGTGTGTGTATTATAATGGAACTGGGAGGAAATGGTGCCAGTTCTTTGAAACTTGTTAACATGCAAATGATAGATGAATCTTCCCAAAGGTGAGCACTGTCAGCACACATTCTCTGCTTTAGTCGGGGACATGGCTTTTTGTGCTATCATGCTATAATCACCAAAGTACCATTTTTACTAAAATATCAAATGATCGAAAACATGTATTTTAAAAGGAATTCAGAGTTGTGAGGCCAACAAAGTAAGTAAGTTTGTTCATGTTATAAAAAAGCAGGTTCTGATATTCAATGGATTCTTATTTTGGCTTTTCTATGACTTACAGGTAAGGCACTCACAAGAGAATATTTCAATTACTCTCTTGGCCACTCCTCGTCACCCATCATATGATCCTATCTACTTCATCATTTTCCTTAGTGCCCATAAAAAGACATGCTGAAGGTGTAAAGAGAATGCAAGAGAGATCAATAGCCTCTGATGTGTTGGACTCAGCTCAGATTTTCCCAAGCAGAAGATCTGATTTTTGGCTGGACTGCAACACCATGACAAGGTTGGTCCATCTCCAGAGAGTGGCGATAAAGGGTCACTTTATATGGTGTAAGAAGTGGCACATTGTGACTTGTCCTCCAAATCTTTTCACTAGCAGGGAGTAGAGAAAATTGTTTTGGCCAAGTATCTGACCATTCTCTTCTGTGAGGTACGACTCCTGCAGTGAGATTGTATCAGTTAAACCTTATGATTCCCATTCTTCTCTTCTGATGTTTGACAGAGAAATAACAGTCATGGAATGTGGGAGAGGGCAGTAGCTAGGAAAGTGAGGGAAAGAGGGTGGTTTAGACATAAAAACTCAATTGGTTATGAGTGTAGTGAGAGAGGATATAGCCACATTTTATTTCCTGGTATACCCCAAAGTCAGGAGGTAAAATTCTGCAGAAGTCAGTCCTTCTCTCTCACAGAATGATCCATTCTCTGACGGATACACATATGTACCAGAATTGTCAATGTTTTGGGGGAAGAGAGTAGTGTCGTCACAGAGGACTCTTATTCTGCACATGATATAGGCAGACCTGACTTCTTGCTCTTCATGTTTGTTGACATTTTGTTAAGAATTTCACTGTAGCAAAGAAATGAACGAATCTGAACTCTGAGCAGTGACGGCCAATGGGCCATTTATTTCTAGTGTCTGTGTTTTCCCAAGCTCCAGTGGAAACATGGTAATCTTCATACCTGTCTGATATTGGCATCTAGAAAAGAGCTTGAATCTTGCTCAATTTACAGTATATTCAGTCTTTTGAAAGGCCTATTCTAATGCAAGGTCATGCTGTAAGTTTGTGTGCAATTGATGGTGAATTTTTATGTCAGCTGAGATTTATGTCAGAATCCAATGCAATTGTTAGAACAACCAACTTTACTTTGATTTCAACACAAATTTTGCACCCAGGGTTATCAAGTGTCTTGAATCTGTTTCAAAAGAGAATTTTCTCAAATTCTTTATCCTGTGGGCATGAATGTATGAGTTCTTTGCTCAGCCACACATCAATTTGGTTTTTGCCACTGTTAGGAAAAGTATACAATCCCAATCTATCTGTTTATATCTCAGCCTCCTAGGTTTCTTAAAAATTTTGTTTAATGTTTCCAACGGTAAATATGCTCTCTGCTTAGAGGCTTCTTTCCTTTTTTTTTTTTTTTTTTTTTGGTTTTTTGTTTGTTTGTTTGTTTGAGATGGAGTCTCACTCTGTCATCCAGGCTGAAGTGCAGTAGTGCAATCTCGGCTCACTGCAGCCTCCGCCTCCTAGGTTCAAGAGATTTTCCTGCCTCAGTCTCCCAAGTAGCAGTGATAACAGGCATGTACCAACATGACCAGCTAATTTTTGTACTTTTAGTAGAGACAGGGTTTCACCATGTTGGCCAGGCTGGTCTTGAACTCCTAACTTCAGGTGATCCACCTGCCTTGGCTTCCCAAAGTGCTGGGATTACAGGCATGAGCCACTGCACCCGGCCCCAAGACAACTTCTTTCATCTCCACTATTTTTCTCTCCTCCAACACAAGTAATCTTGCACCATCCTCTAACTCACATGAAAGTACCCAGCCTAAATGACTGTCATCCTTAAAATACCTTGCTCATCTTTCCTGCATCAGTAGTTTTCTGCCTCTGCCTGCTACCACCCAGATTCTGCATGTACTGCTTTACCTATCACTGCTTAAGAGTCTTGGGTTCTATTTATTTTTATTTTCCTTGAACAATACTGCCATTTATATGGCCTTCAACCCTTTTGTATGAGATCCTCCTTATATGGGATTAGGGCCAGGCAGGGAAATAAAGCAGCTTCCTGGATTGGGAAGATGTGATTGAAAGATGTAGCAACTCTTGCCGATATGCATAGTGCATGAAGCAAGTGACATAGGAGTTAAAAAGAAATTACTTAGGCAGATAGTGAGGATACGAAAGTCCTTGGTAAGGTTTTCCTTTTAATAAAAAGCAACCCCAAAATCATTTTCTTTTCTAACAAAAAGCAGCCTGTAAAATCAAGCTTCAGACATAGACAAGCAAGCTGGAAGCTTGCACAGGCAAATGCCAGCAGTTGTGCCGATAGGAATATACTACCTGGGACTAGATATGTTCAAAATGGTGGCTCAATCTTCTCTTTTTTTGCCAGCTGCATGCACAGTAAGGTGCAGACAAGATGGTGCTGGCCAAGTGGAAAACCCACTTGTATAATAAGATTAGGGTTGGGGGACCAGCCTTCCCAGTATATTCTATAAGTGTTACAACTGGTCAGACCAACCTGTGGGCCCTATGTAAATCAGACACAGCCTCCTGAAGCCTGCCTATAAAATCTGCTGCAGTCTGCCACATTTCCCTTTTCAGACTCTCTTGCGCACACGTGAAAGAGGTGCTCTCCTCTCTCCTTTCTTTTACCTGTTAAACTTTCTGCTCCTTAACTCACCCACATGTGTTCATGTCTTCAATCCTCTTGGCACTAGATGATGAGCCCTGGGTATTTACCCCAGACAGTGATGCCACTTCACAAGGAAACAGATGTTAAAGCCCTTCTCAGAGAATGTTCCAAGATTAAAGGTGGTGATGGATAGCCAAACATTAATCAGTGAAAAGGAGTTTGACCTATAGAGCCAAGGAAAAGTTGGACAAAGAACGTGAAAAGGACAAGATGCAAATCCAATCCAGTGAATGGGAGCTCAATGAGAATCTTCAAAGGACCACAGTATGCTGCACAATTTTTTTATAAGCCTCTGGAAGGGTATTTTCATGGATTGATTTTTATGGATTTTTATAAATATTTTTCATTGGTTAATGGAAGCCATCCATAAAATGAATAATGATAATATTTAATCTCTTCTTTCCACTTCAATGGAATGTTAGATAAATAAAATTACCATTGACTGGTGAGTTTAAGCCAGATCTATAAACATTTTTCAAAAAGAAGAAGAAAAAAAAGTCGTAGTTTATTTTTTTCAGAAGCCTACAATGAAGCCTATGGGCATATGGGAATCAGAAAAGATAACTAAATAAAATTTTCTCTATGATATCTAATCTATCCTTTACAGTTCTCTCTCTCTGAACTTCCCTTTGAATGTGATTGTGATTGGATTTGCTGTTTACAGCTTCTGTGTCCTACAGGCCTGGAGATCTGGGAGCAAAACAGAAAGTACCAGACAACTGAGAGGAGAGAGGAAGTGCTATAATAAAGTATAAAGTGAGAGGTAACTACTCAAAATTTGGAGAACAGCTGAAATCTTGCACCCAGTGGTTCTTTGCCAAACTTTTCTTATAGGCTTCTTTGGTCACCCTAAAAGTCAGGGTAGGGCAGGCTTATTGCTTCTCATGGTATAGGTGGGCCACATCCAGGCCTCTGCATAGTTTAAATATGTCATCTTTTCAGCAGGGACCTTTTCACACAATTTTGAAGGTCTAGCTAATGATTCATCAAATGCTTTGCTGCATTCCAAACCACTCTCATTTGGGGTCAGGGAGAACACTAGCCCTTTTTCAGAAGAGCAGAACCAGATTGGTTTGTCCTCTGGCAGCTATTAAGATCTGTGGAGTGACCCACCAGGCAACACTGGAAGGGACTCCCTCCTACCTGCTCTCTCTCAGGGAGATGCTTCTGGCTGAATGCACACCTGATCCTCAGCTCTGAACAGGGACTATGCCAGATGTCATTTTCTTCTGTACAGGGACCTATTCATTTAAGCAGCAGCCACGAAATCTAAAGATTTTTTTTAAAAAAACTATTTTTATATCCAATATTGAATATCTACTTAATTAAAATGGATATTTATTTAAATTATTTAAAGAAGGTAGCTCTTTGATCATGAGTGCTCATTTACGAAGACTGAAGACAGCAGAACTTGGCCTCCTCAAGTCCTAATTAAAAGTGATAGCCTGAATTAGCATGTAACTACTTGCTATGTTTGTCACATCACTGGTAAAAGTAGTTTTGACGTTCTTATTTTTTCTTACTTGAGATTTCTCCCTCACAAGCAAAGCCTTAGTCCATTTGGGCTGCTGTAACAAAATACCATAAACTGGGAGGCTTATAAACAAGAGAAATTTATTTTTCAGTTCTAGAAACTAGGAACTCTAAGACTGAGTTGCCAGCAGATTGAGTGTCTGGCACGAGCCCACTTCATAGTTCACAAAATCATAGGAAGCAGCAAACAAGCTCCCCTGGGTCTATTTTATAATGGCACTAATACCACACCTGAGGGCTCTGCCCTCATGACCTAATCACATTCTAAAGGTCCCACCAGTTGACAAAAAGAATCAAACACTCTAAAATATTTGAAGAGATTTTACCCTGAGCCAAATATGAGTGACCAAATGGCCTGTGACACATCCCTTAGGAGATCCTGAGAACATGTGCCCAAAGTGGTCAGGGCACAGTCTGGTGTTATACATTTTGGGGAGATATGACCTATCAATTAAATCCATGTAAGATTTACATTGGTTTGATGTGAAAGGGCAAGACAACTCAAAGCAGGGGGCTTCCAGGTAATAGGTAGGTGTAAAAATCTTCTGATTGACAATTGGTTGAAAAACTTATTATCAGTAGAAAGGAATATATGGGTTATGATATGGGTTGTAGAGACCTAGGTTTTATCATGCAGATGAAACCTCCAAGCAGCAGGCTTCAGAGACAATAGATTATAAATGTTCTTTATCAGACTTAAGATCTGTGTTGATGTTAACGCTGGTTGGCTTTTCCTAAATTCCAAAAGGGAGGAGGGTGTAATGAGGCATGTCTGCCCCTACCCCCTTCCATTATGGCCTGAACAGGTTTTCTAGGTTAACTTTGAAATGCCCTTGACTGAGGGGAGGGGTCCATTCAGGTGGTTGGGGGGTGCCTTAGAATTTTATTTTTAGTTTACACACCCTTTAATACTGTCACATTGGGGATTAGGTTTTAACATATGAATTTTTTGGGGGGACACAAACATTCAGGTCATAATACTTCCCCCTTCCCCAAAAAGGGTGGTAGATTTTGTTGCAGTATGGTGGATTCCTGAGGTTTATGAATAGAGATAATTATCTGGAAACAATGAAGGAACTGTCCAGAGTTTCCCAAGCATTATTAGCTTTCTCATCCTAATGTTTGCTCAAGGACTGATTATTTGATATTTGATGTCACTCCCTGACTTCTAAAACAGCTGAATTGTTCTTGGTAACTAGGCACCACTGAAATTTGTAACTTCTTTTCAAATGAGCCAGAATCTGAGGAGTTTAAAAAGGGTAAAAATAGATGAGACTGGTTCATGTTATTAAGATTTTTAATTCCCCCCTTACGATCCTATCAAAGAAATAAGCTGTCCCACGGCATGATGTAACCTTGCTAGAGCTGTGATTTGACAGAAAGATAGGAGTTGTAAGAAGAAGGATCTCTCTATAAGTACTTGAAATAGTGTCCCATGGTAAGCTAAGGTTCCTGAGATGTAATAGTCGTGCACAAAAGACTCAGGGGACAGAAAGGTATCTTTGTTTACTTGTTTGTTTTTGTGTAGCCCTTGATCTTTTGCCTCCAGGTATCAGTAATTTTTTTTCCTATCAGTTGATTCAACTGCCCAGTCTTATTTCTTCTCTTCTTCCAGTAACAGGCTTTACTCTCTGGCCACAGAGATAGGACCATGAACCATGTCAAAGTAGCATGGACAGAATAGTTAGGACAGGATATGTTATCAAAGTAGGCAAGTTGGGTTATTCCCTGGGACTGCTGTAAATTGTAGTTGCCAAGAAAGTCCTAATATCTCTCTAATTGGGTAGCTAAAAAGAAGTGAGCCAAAAGTAGCAGAAATTCATGTTCCTTCTGCTTAGGGGAGCTGAAGATTTTAAAAAGCCACAATGCCCAGAAAAAATTATAATTATATCTGAGGCGTTAGTTCCAGATGTCTCATAGGCCGGCTTCCCCCTGCTCTTTTCATACTTCTATTATATAAGGCAATACAATTATCTTTTCTTTAAGCAAATATAGTTTTTTTCAGTTGCAACCCATGAATCCTGACTAAACAATGACCTTAAATATAAAGGCATCTCATCCTCTTGCTGCATTGCATTTGAAGTAAGCTTTATTTTCTCTAGCAATTAGTTCAGAATGGTATATTGCTACAGTGTAATATCTTGGCATTATTTTCTTTCTTCGCATTCTTTCTGGCTGCCTCCAGAAATGATGTTTGAGCTTGTTTAGGGAGGGCCTGGGTTTTAAGCATCCAGTGAGAAAGTAAACCTCTTCATTCATGGACAGACATTGTCAATGCCTTTCTCATATCCCTCTCACCCTACTGTTTTGGCGTGGTCCAACCTTCTAACTGACAATATCTGCATCCCTGTGCCTAAAAGTTTCCTCAAGAAGTGCAGAGGACCAGTTTTCTCATGCTCACACTGGGCTGGAAATGTAAAGGAATTAATATCCTCAGGAGTAAGCCTCTATCAGTGGTGATCAGAAATTGTATAAAGTACCCCCATTTTCCTCATCTCTCTTTTTTTTTTTTTTTTTTTTTTGGCAGAGGGTGATGGAATCTCACTCTTTTACCCAGACTGGAGTACAGTGGTGTGATCTCAGCTCACTGCAAATCCTCCGCTGCCAAGGTTCAAGCGATTCTCTTGCCTCAGCCTCCTAAGTAGCCATAACTACAGGTGTGCACCACCACACATGGCTAATTTTTATATTTTTAGTAGAGACGAGGTTTCACCATGTTGGACAGGGTTGTCTTGAACTCCTGATCTCAGGTGATCCACCCATCTCAGCCTCCCAAAGTGCTGGGATTACAGGTGTGAACCACCGCACCTGGTCTCCTCATCTCTTAGGTAGTATAACTTGGAAAAATATGTTTTACCTTTTCTCAGTGTTTCCCCATAATATTAATCTCCAGTTGCCCACTCTGGTAGATGACTTACTAATACACTTTTATTGTTTGCTTTTCCTTCCATGTGTCCTTTCCCTGCTTTCAACCAATGTTTCTTTTCTACACCTCCTAAGTAAGCAACTTGGACTTAGGCCCTGGTCTTAGAGTCTTGTTTCAGGGAGAATCCAACTGAAGGTAGAACTTCAGAGACTAGTAATAAAGTATTTTTTGTACAGAGAATGTGATTTGAAATTCCCAGGAGAGGGATCTTGTACTAGTCAATTTTCTCACTGTTATAAAGGCATACCCAAGACTGGGTAATTTATAAAGAAAAGGGGTTTAACTGACTCACAGTTCCGCATTGCTTGGGTAGCCTCAGAAAATTTACAATGGCAGAAGGGGAAAAGGCACATCTTACATGATGGCAGGTAAGAGAGAGAGTGAAAATCCCAGGGGAAGCTTCCATTTATAAAACCATCAGATCTCTTGAGAACTCCCTCACTATCACAAGAATAGCATGAGGGAAACCACCCACATGATCCAATCACCTCCCACCAGGTCTCCCAATCAACATCTGGGATTACAATTCAAGATGAGATTTGGGTGGGGACACAAAGCCTAACCATATCAGATCTGAAACTTGTTACTCTGAAGTCAACAAAGTTTTAGAAGATAAAAGAATAATAAACAGTTATGTAAGAAAAATAAGCCCTTACTTTTACAGTCAAATGATTCTTGACAAGGGTGTTAAGACAATTCAGTGGAGAAAAATAGTCAACAAGTGATGCTGAGTCAGCTAGGTATCTACATGCCCCCAAAAAAAGAAATAAAAAAAGAAAATTGGACTTCCTCATTGTATTAATTAAAAATAATAATGGAAAATGAATCATAGACCTAAATGTAAGAGCTAAAATTGTAAAACTCTTATAGGAAAACATAGATGTACATATTTTTTAACAATGGATTAGGCAATAATTTATTAGATACAATACCAAAAGTGCAAATGACAAAAAAAATGTAGACAAATGGACTTCACTAAGAAAAAAGAAACAATCAACTTTGTACTTCCTAGGACAAAATCAAAAAAGTGAAAATACAACCCAGACAATGTGATACTTTGGTAAATCTTTGGTATAAATCTGATAAAATACACGTAAGATCCCCTTGAGAAAAACTACAAAACTCTCTTAAAAGAAATCAAAGAAGAACTGAATAATTGGAGAGATATGCCATGTTCATGAATGGAATGACTCAATATTGTCAAGATGTCAGTTCTTCCCAACTTGATCTATAGATTTAATATAATTCCAACCCAAATCTCAGAAAGTTATTTTGTGGATATTAATAAAGTTATGCTAAAGTTTATATGAAGAAGCTAAACAATATTGAAGGGAAAAAAGGAACAAAGTTGGAGGACTTACACTACCGTATTTTAAGATTTACTATAAAGCTATAGTAATCAAAATAATACGGTATTGGTGAAAAAATAGACAAATAAATCAATGGAACAAAATAGAGGGCCCAAAAATAGATCCAAGTAAATATAGTCAGATGATATTTGACAAAGGAACAAAGTAAATACTATGAAAAAATAGTAATTTCAACAAATGGCTATCCAAATGCAACAACAACAACAAAATGACTCTGGACACAAGTCTTCACAAAAACTAACTGAAAATTGACCACAGACTGAAATGGAAAATGGAAAACTAAAAAACTCCTAGAAGATAATATAGGAGAAAATCTAGATGGCCTTGGGTCTGACGGTGACATTTTTAGATGCAACACTAAAGGCACAATCCATGACAGAAGGAAGTGATAAACTGAAGTTCGTTAAAATTTAAAACTTCTGCTCTGTGGCACTATCAAGAGAATGAAGACAAACCACAGACTGGGAGAAAATATTTACAAAAGACATATTTGAAAAAGGGCTATTATTCAATATATAAAAAGAACTCATTAAACTCAATAGTAAAAAAACAAACACCCAATTCAAACATGGGCCAATTACCTTAAGAGAAATCCCACCAAAAAAGATATACAGATGGTAAATAAACATGAAAAAATGTTCCATATCATATGTCATCAGAGAAATGTTAATTAAAACAGCAATGATATACCACTACACGCCTATTAGAATGGCCAAGATCCAGAACACTGACACCAAGGGAAGGATGTGGAGCAATGTGAACTCTTATTCATTGCTTGTGAGAATGCAAAATGGTATAGCCACTTGGGAAGACAGTTTGACAGTTTGTTACAAAACTAAATATGCTCTTTCCATACAATCCATGAATTGTACCACTTTGTGTTTACCCAGATGATTTGAAAACATCTCCACACAAAAACCTGCACATGGATGTTTATTCATAACCACCAAAACTTGGAAAAAAACAAGATATCTTTCAATAGGCAGATGGATAAATAAACTGGTACATCCAGACAATGAAATATTATTCCGCACTAAAAAGAAATGAGCTATCAGCCAGAAAAGCCATAAAGAAAACTTAGCATATTACTTGCTAAGTGAAAGAAACCCATCGGAAAAGGCAAAAGTATGGGACGAGTAAACAGAGCAATGTTTCCTGGAGTTAGCGTGAAAGGAAGGATAAGCAGGCAGAGAGCAGAGGATTCTTAGGGCAGTAAAATTAGTCTACAGGATACTACAACGGTGGATACACGTCATTACACATTTGGCCAAACCTGTAGAATATACAACATCAAGAGTGAACTCCAGTGTAAACTATGGGCTTTGGGTGATTATATTAATGGAGGCTTATCAATTGTAAAAGATGTACTACTTCGGTGAAGGATGTTGATAACAGGAGAGGCTATGCAAGGGTGGAAGCAGACAGTATATATATGGGAATTATCTACATCTTCTGCTCAATTTTACTGTGAACCTAAAACTGTTCAAAAAATTATCTTTCTCTGAGAAATAAAAAGATAACCTACACAATGGGAGAATATTTACAATTGTATAGCTGAGGAACTTGTATTTAGAGTATACAAAGAAGTTTTAAAACTTAAAAAGGATAAATAACCAATTTTAAATCTTGCAAAGTAGTTGAATAATTATTTCTCTAAAGAAGATATACAAATGGCCAATAAACACATAAAAAGATGCTCAGCATTTCTAGTCTTTAGAGATACGCAAATCAAAACTATGAAATAACTCTTCATACCCACTAGGATGGCTATAAACAAAACAAAGGGGAATAAGAAACACTGGTGAGGATGTGGAGAGACTGGAACCCTCATTCATTGTTAATGGAAATATAAAGTGGTGCAGCTGCTTTAGAAAATTCTTTGACATTTCCTTAAATGATTAGCTACGTAAATACATACAGTTACTATATGACCGGCAATTTCTTCTAGGTATACACTCAAGAGAACTGTAAACACATGTCCATGCAAAATCTTGTATACAAATGTTAACAGCACCATACGCCCTGACAGCCAAGAAGTGGAAACAATCAAAATGTGTGTTAATTGATAAATGGCTAAACAAAACGTGGTATATAAAATATCACTTGATCTTATAAAAGGAATTAAATACTGAAACATGTTGATATGGGTAAAGCTTGGAAATATACTACAGGAAAGAAGCTAGATACAAAATGTCCATATAACATGATTCCATTTATATTAAATGTCCAGAATTGAGTCAGAAGGTAGATTGGTGGATTCCAGGGTCTGTAGAGCAAGGCAAATGGGGAAAGACTGCTAATGAGTTCAGAGTTTCTTTGAGGGGTAATGAAAATTTTAAATACTGGTGATGGTTGCAAAACTCTGTAAATATACTAATAACTACTGAATTGAAGACTTTAAAATGGTAAATTTTATGGTATATGAATTCTATCTCAATAAAGCTGTTATTCAAAACAAAACAAGGTTGGTAAATGGGTATAAACTTATAGTTAGGAGAAATGAGTTCTCATGTTTGATAGCCAACTAGGTGACTATTGTTAGCAACAGTGTATTGTATATTTCAAAGTAGCTAGAAGAGAGGACTTGAAATGTTGCCAACACATAGAAATAATAAATACTTGAGGTGATGGATACCCCCAAATACCCTGACTTGATCATTATACATTCTACAAATCACATGTACCCCATGTTATATAAAATATTATGTATCAATACAGTAAAATAAAAAAAGAACAGAAGTATTATGGGTTTTACAAATCCCAAAAGCAAAAGTCAGGAGGGAAGAATGTTTTAAAATTTATTTGCTTATTTCTTATTTATTTTTTAAAATTCCAAGTCACTGGAGAAAAATCCTGTTCAGATAGAGCTCTGAGAATTCTACAACAAATTGTTTAGATAAATAATTGGCTGTTGATCCAATTTTTTTCAGCAGATAGGCTACATGAATGAATTAAATTTCTCAGAGAAATGGCAAGGTAATTCTGAGACAAAAGAGGATCTTAGCTCTGCAATCAGCCTGTACACCTAGAATCTGGTCTAGCTAAACCTCAGTTCAAATTCCTTCACTGCCATTTAGTGGTAATAAGCAAGTCAGTTGGCTTCTATAAAGTGCGATTTCCTAATTTATTCAGTGATAGTAATTATACCCGTTTGCAGATTTGTTTTGCCACAAATGTTAGATGAACACTATGTGCAGGACAAAGTTGTGACAATAGGGCCACACTAGTGAGGTAGAAGACAGATAAACTCTCTTCCCTTGCAGAGCTTACATTCCGGGAAGGAAGGCAGACAATCAGTAAACAAACTAGACAATTTCAGTCTATGAAAAGTGAAACAAAGGAAAATAACAGGAATAGGTGGTCATGAGTGATGGTGAAGTCAGAGATGATTTTAGATCAGGTGGTCCAGAAACGCCCTTTCAGAAGATGCTATGTGAGCAAAGGACAGAAAAGCGGGGACTAGCTATGCATAAATATTCAGAAAAAATTCTATGCTAAGAGAAGTGGAAGTACCAAGGCCATGAGGGGAAAGAGGGAAAGAGATGGAAAAAGAGGGCTAGAGGCATTTTTCAAGAAAGATCAACCTGGCCAGAGCATGGTGAGGGAAACTCTTTGGATAATATTGAAGGTAGGCACAAGCCATATAGGCCCAGGACTAAGAACCATGGTGAGGAGGAAATGGGATCATATATGGAGAAAGTTTAGTCTCCCTGTTTAGAAAATGGTACATATTGTTAGTATAGCACAATAAAGCCACTGTCCAATAGCTTGATTTCCCTTAAGGGAGGCAGCAGTGAGTGCCATATGGCTGTGACATCCTTCTGCACATTGACAATCAGGGATGATCGGATTGCTCTAGCTAGCAGGGCAGTGACCCATTTTCTTCCACTCCACTCTATGTGTATTCCTCTAAGAATGTGGACTCCATCAAAGGAGGACAGGTCTGTTAGGGGAGAAACATGTAGAAAATGCTCTGGCTTCCCTGCTAGCAGCTCCATTAGTGGATATACCTTGTGACACACTGTGCAAAATGAGTGCTTTCTCTTTTTCAATTAAAAGTGATCAGCATGACTAATACTAAAGGGCCTGCTGCTTTAAATCTACTGAGGATTAGCATCTGGGCCATGGGAGAGCCTGAAACACAACCACAGAGGCTCTCACAGAGTTGCTCTAGATACTACAGGAAAAGCCCAGCCTCAAGAAATTCAGGGAGCTCTCATAAGTAGCCAATCCACTTCTGTATCTTTGCATGTTTTTACTTCTGCCTGTGGTAGTGGGCTTCTTTCACCTGGAAAACAAGTTATCCTCAAGACCTCTATAAATCCAAAAAGGAAGGTTCTTCCTTTTATGCTTACTATAATGGCTCAGACCTTAGGAGAGGGAAAATAAAATATGTTTATAAGTATCAGATGAAAATCTTCCTTTTATTTTCTTATGTCCAGCCTATTGGAAGGAAGTTTGCCTTTCCAGCTACTAGCCACACCTCTCCAAGGGAAGATTAACTCACTCATTTCTTGCTTTTGCTGAGGTCGTGAGTTGGGAGTGACAGCTATTATGCTGCTTTGTCATCTCTTTTAATTGAACTTTCCATGGACTGCAAGAAAACAGAAACAAAGCCACACATTATTGTGTGTGTTTGGGGAAAATGGTGGTTAGGAATTGGGGAGGAGGTAAAGAGGAAGAGGGTATATTAGTTTGATCTGTAACTGTGCAAAGAAATGCATGGCACTAGGCTTGGGAAATCCTAATTCCTTTACAAGATGAATCTGGGGCTACAACCAATATAGACACCTTATGAAATTGTGTCTTAATCATATGAATTTATTAATACTCCCAAATGTATACATGGCAATAGTTCCTAAAAAAAATACACTTTTCTTACAATCTTTGGTTTTGGGCAGTAACTATGTTTTATCACAGCATATCATCATTACTGTAACAGACTGAATTTCTAATATGACTTAAAAATGCAATTGCAGTCATCATATTTTATTCTATGGTATTAACCGTATATAGAAAAGTTGCTGGTGTAGGAGAATTTTTTAATTATGCAAGGATGGAAGTATTCGATGAAAGGGCTATTTTTAAGTTATACCCTTAGGTAAATGAAGATAGATATAGCCTACCCAAATGTTTTCCAAGCCAGTTTCAGCCTCCTGTTCTATAGAGTCAACCATAAGACACAAGTTCAAACTCTGCTGTCACAAATGATTAATGGGTCCAGTTCTCTGCTAACTGAATGTGGTCCATGGCATGGCCCATGAGCACACAATAGTAAGTCAGCTTCTAGGCTCTATTCAAATTATTAGAAACATCTCAGCTGATCTTCTGCCATATCCTCAAAGTGACCTTTCTAGTGACTCACATTTGAAACAGCTTATGAAAACCATTCCATATGTCAAACTTCATTTCATTCAATTTTCTCCTAGTTGAAAATTGACACTAAAGATGTTTTGTCTTTCAGAGCACTTTCCTTTGGGAGCCAAAGGCCTGATGATGTATAATCCTTCCTGAAGGTTTTATGGCAGAGCTTCACAAAGCAAACATTTTTTCCCCTTATTTTATATCACCCTGACAAACAGAAATGCTGAGCCATTTAATTACAGAGCCTCCCTGACACATCCAGAGAGGCAAATATTCTGGCGGTATCTAGCTGAAGGGGAAAAATGCACTGAATTCCCAGAGTTACTTGTCAAGACAATGACACCAAGGAAACTAGTAAATAATCTGGTGGGCCCGACAGTGGATGCTATGGTACGCTAGAGCAGTCCCTGAGGCTCTGTGTCAGCACCATTAGCCCTGCAGCCTCGCATCCCAGGACAGGGATACTTTGTTTAAGCTTCAGGTTGAGCAGCCAGAAAATGATGGGTATAGGTCAGAGGAACAAAAGTCAAGTCACAGGCCCACACGTCATCAGCTGGTCTGTGCTTTACAGAAACTTCCAGATCTAGAGCTTGCACTCTTAACTCCTAAACTTATTCACAAAAAGAATCTGCACAGATGCACAGACGCAACTGCATATTCCTCCCTTAAAACTCTAAGGTGTGACAGACAATCCCCATGACCATGCATAAGCACACTAAGATATTATATCCTGTCATATTTCTAAGCTCCAACACATAATCAAAATGTGTCGGGTTGCCTTTATATGACGCCATTTTCTCTCTTCAGAATTGTTAATTCATGTGATAATTTCCAGTTAATTTCACAGTTAACAACTAAACAAAAGTATGCACGTCACTCTCTTGAACAGTTTTCATCTGTATGCTTTAATGTTTTCTCTCTTTTTACTTCTTCTGTCAATCATAAAGTAAAAAGGGAGTGGGGAAGTACATCCGATATGATTCAGGCACTACTCTAAGCCCTGGGACTGAACAGTGGAATTAATAGACGAGGTCACTGTCTTAAAGGAAATTACATTCAGGTTGAAGGTTATTATCTTTTTACACATTTATTTTCTGTGTAAAATAAATATGATCAAAAATAAATGTGTAAAAGGATAAATAAAATTATTTGGGGGTTGTAAATGCTCTAAATAAAATAGTTTACAGAATGATGTACAATGATTTTAGTGGTGAAACTCTCTTAAAGTGGCCGGGGAACTTAACTTTGAAGTAATGATTTTTGAGACATAAATGATGAAAGTGATGAAAGGAGGCAGCTACAAAATATTTGGGTAAAGAGTGTTGCTGGCAAAAAGGAATAGCATATACAAATGCCCTAAGACAGAAATGAGGGTAGATACACCTTATGAAATAAAGGTCAGTGTGACCACAAAGTAATGATAATGAGTATAATGAGTATAATGGACAGACAATGGGGTAGGTTTTCCCAGGTCAGAACATAAAGGCATTGTAGGCATATATTTTGAAAAGGAATAATTAAAATTGTCTTTATGTAAAACAACATAATCTTCCTGCATGTAGACTATTCTAAAGAATTCACACACACACACACACACACCCCTTACTAGAGTTCATAACAAAATCGAAGTAGCCAGATACAAAATCAATACATATTATATTCCTAGGAATGTAATATGTAATTACATTCCTAGGAATCCAAAAGAAACATCCAAAAGTTCAATCAAGAAAATTATATTCAAGTAACATCAAAATGAATAAAGTGCTTAGGAAAATTTCCAACAAAAAAGAATTGGAGTGTAAATTAGTTCAACCATTGTGGAAGACAGTGTGGTGATTCCTCAAATACCTAAAGACAGAAATACCATTCAACGTAGCGATCTCATCACTGGATATATACCCAAAGGAATATAAATCATTCTGTTATAAAGATACATGTACATGTATGTTCAATGCAGCACTATTCACAACAGCAAAGACATGGAAACCACCCAAATGCCCATCAATGATAGACAGGATAAAGAAAACGTGGTACATATGTACCACAGAATACTATGCAGGCATAAAAAAGAATGAGATCATTTCCTTTGCAAGGACATGGATGGAGCAGCTGGAGGCCATCATCCTTAGCCAATTAACTCAGGAACAGAAAACCAAATACTGCATGTTCTCACTTATAAGTGGAAGCTAAAGATGAGAACATGTGGACACATAGAGGAAAACAGCACACACTGGGGCCTATTAGAGAGTGGAGGGTGAAAGGAGGGAGAGGATGAGAAAAAATAACTAATAAATACTACGTTTAATACCTGAATGATGAAATAATCTATAAAGCAAATCCCCGTGACACACATTTACCTATGTAAAAAACCTGCACATGTACCCCTGAACTTAAAAGTTAAATAAAGGGTAAAATCTGTACATTGAAAACTACAAAACGTTGCTGAGAGTAATTTTTAAAGACATAAAAAGTGACAGACATACCGTATTAGAATATTGGAAGACCAAATATTTTTACAATGACAATTTTCCCCAAAACTGATTTTATAATTTAATTCAATCTCTATCAAAACTTCATCAGGCTCTCTTGTGGAAATTGACAAGCTGGTCCTAAAATTTATATGGAAATGAAAAAGACCTAGGTTAGCCAAAACAATTATGAAAAATAACAAAACTGGAGGACACACAATCTATTTCAGGTAGCATTGGCATAAGAACAGACATGTACATCAATAAAACAGAATTGAGGGCCCAGAAATAAATCCTTAATATTTATGGACAACTTATTTTTGACAAAGATTCCAAGGAAATTCAATGGGGAAAAATTCTCTTTTCAACAAACTGCTGGGACAACTGGATAGCCACATCTGAACAAAAAAAAAAGAACTTAAACTCCTCTTAAACCCTCATCTCATACAAAACACAAAATGAATTCAAAATGGATAATAGACCTATGTGAAAGAACTAAAACTATAAATATTTTAGAATAAAATATTGAAGGTAATTGTTGTGAAATTACTTTAAACAAATATTTTTTAGTTAGGACACCAAAAGAACAATTCAGAAAAGAAAATATTGAGTAATTAGACATTATCAAAAAAGTTTTAAAGTATAGCCTCTGAAAACCACACCATTAGGCAAATGAAGAAACAAGCCACAAAATGGAAAAAAAAATCTGCAAATTATATATCTATTAAATGTTCTATCTTGTATAAACATATAAAGAACTCTTAAAACTCAAAAATTTTAAAAAAGCAATTTTAAAATGGGCAAAATTTACATACAAATGGACAATAAGTACATAAAAAAATTCTCATCATTAGACATTAGAGAAATAAAAATTAAAACCACAAGACAAAACTAGAAACTCACAAAAATGGCCTAAAACAAAAAGACAGACAGTCAAAAGCATTAGGGAGCATGTGGAGAAACTGGAAGACATGTTTTGCTGATAGAAATGCAAACTGGTACAGTCACTTTAGAAAACAGTTTGGCAGTTTCTGAAATTGAAACATATACTAACCATGTAACCCAGAAAATTTGCTCCTAGGTATTTACCCAAAAGAAATGGAAACATATGTCTACACAAAGATGTGTTCACAAATGTTTATAGCAGTATGTTTTATAATTCAAAAATAGAAACAATCTAAATACCTGTGTAGTGATGAATAAACAAAATGTAGTACATATAAACAATGGATTACTCTTCAGTAAAAGATCAAATTTCTAATACATGCAACAGCATAGATGTATCTCAGAAACTCTACGCTAAATGAAAGAACCTACAAATAAGAAACTACATTATCATATTATTCTATTTACATACAATTTCTAAAAAAATTTTTAAAAGCCAATCTGTAGAGACAAAAAGCTAATTGTCTGGGGCTTAGAGGCAAGGGTGGAGACTCACTGAAAACATGCATGAAGGAACTTTCTTTTTAGAATGATGGAAATGTTCCAAAATAGAATTGTGGATATAATTATACAATAGTATAAACTTACTAAAATTTATCTAATTGTACATTTACAATGGAGAAATTTTGTGATAGTTTAATTATATTCCTATAATGCTGTTTTTAAAATCACAATGGTCTCATTGCCTATAGTTAAATTATAACCTAAATGTTAATTATTAATTATTTTCACCAAATTTTTTAGTTTCATTTGCCAAAGTTAAATCCCAATTAAACATTTTATCCCTACTCACTATGATATTATGTCCCTGACTTATATGATTTCACCTTAAGTGTCCTTTTTTAAGTACCAATTATCCTCAGATAATGAAAAGTTTTATAAGGATATTACTTCATAGTATGCTATATCAGTTAGACATAGTTTAAAATATAAGTAAGATAAAACCCAATTTACAGTGGTATAGAAGCAGGTGAGTTGTTTGTTTTACACAACAGCAAGTATGGATGTAGGTGACCATTGGTAGGTTTAGTGACTCAACATAAAACAAGATGGTTGCCTCAGATTCAGGCATCACGTGAGTGTTTAAAACAGCAATGAAAGGGGAAAGGGAAGTACAAGAAGGAAAGAAAACTTTCCCAGATAACTCCACTAAACTTCTGGTGGCATCTCTGGTAATCAGATAAGTAACTTGACCACCTCTGGCTGTGGAGGAGGCTGAGGAAGAAGCAGGCTATAATAAAGGCAGAAATGGAGAAGATTCAGGATATGGTATCAGCCTTGTCAACAGTGATTGTTACTTGTACTGATAGTGTCATTTGGGAAATGTCAGAATATAACCTACTTGGATGAAGCTAAGCTCCTAGTTAATAGGATGCTATTGGTAATCCACGTAAGAAATGAAATGGGAACAAAAATATGTTGGACCTCACTTTTTATTGTCTCTGCCTCAAGAAATATGGTTGCATGAGGAAACCAGTCCCATAATGTTAATCTAACACTCTAATTTTATGTGTGAGGGACCTGTGGTTCAGAAAGATAACCTAGTTTGACCAAAGCTGTTCAGCAAGAAACTGGCAGAGCATGAAGCCCTACCCAGAGGTCTTGAATCCCACTTCCATGCTTTTACTACTACACTACTATAACTGGTTCCCTGTTTTTCTGATTGTTCTTATTTCAGCTTTACTACTAGATTATAAGGGAATAGTTTTTATTTCTACTTTTTTAAACTCCCTCAATTGTATCCATTTTAAGCACATAGACCTTGAGTAATATTTAGCTAAGTCATCATATGATAAAGTTAACAAGCATCTTCGGTCATTCAATGAAATGTATGGGGAAAAGTATCATTGTAATGTTCAACTTTTATATGAAAATTTTCTATGAACTGCTGATGGTGTTCACTGAGAAAATTCAACTCCTGAGATCCAGTTCAAAGACTTTGCTCACTAGTGTTCCTGGAATGGGTTTATTTAGAAGTACCTTTTTTGTTTGACATAACTTTCCAGAGGGATTGTTGAGATCCTTGGAAGCCTTCTGTTAATTGCAATGGTAGTTTTCCTTTAGGAAGTCATTTGCAGAACGTTTTCTATATCGGATCTAACTTTCTGTTCTGATTCATTGAAACCTGAAGTTCAAAGCAAAGAAGCCACTCGGTGTGCAATGAATAAGAGAATCAACCAAGCAAGTTAGAGCACATAAAATAACATATCTTTGTCTTCTCAGTCCCTGTGGTTTGGTTATGGCCATGCCATCTAGCCCCTGTAACTGAAGGCTGTTTCAGTCATGTGACAAAACACTGGCCTTGGAACTTTGGATGAAGGAAGCAATGAAAGCCAAGGCCCTTAAGCCTGACTATAAAGAAAGATTATATCTGAGAGAACCTGGGAGCAATGCTTGTATTTTCAGACAAGACTTTTAAAAGTAAGCAAGTCTATCACAGCAATTTAATGAGATAGAGAGAAATCAGGTGGATAAGACAGAGCTAAAGAATTTCTATGTCAACTCAGCTCATTTGAAACATTGTAAGTCAAATAGTTTTCTTTACCTTTGTTTCAGAACTCAGACCCTCAAAATACCTGTCAATGAAATACTTAACAATAGCAATAATTGCATATAAATTTCATGAGATAATAACTTAAACCTCATAAGAAATGGGAACAATTTAATAGGCTTAAGTCCTGAAACACTTGAGAAATACCAATATCCCATACCAATCTCTACTCCATCATGCAGTGGGCTTTATTTCTGCAAAGCATCAGCAAGCTGTAATTACATAATAACAACATCAACATTAGACCTGTCACTGCTATATTAAAGATAAAAATATACAGAAAGAAAATCAGACTTACAGAAGCAGAACACAAATTAGTCCCTCAAAATAACAGTCCATATTTCTACTTGAATACTACCCTAATCACCAGAATTATCTATTGTACTGAGTAAACTATATAACCAATATAGCCCCACTAGCTGAGCATATTCTTAAAGAAGCACTAGACTTAAATGAAAAGATGTGGCCAGGCGCGGTGGCTCATGCCTGTAATCCCAGCACTTTGGGAGTCTGAGGTGGGTGAATCACGAAGTCAGGAGATCAAGACCATCCTGGCTAACATGGTGAAACCCCGTCTCTACTAAAAATACAAAAATTATGTGGGCATGGTGGCACATGCCTGTAATCCCAGCTACTCGGGAAGGTGAGGCAGGAGAATCGCTTGAACTAGGGAGTTAGAGGTTACAGTGAGCCAAGATCACACCACAGCACTCCAGCCTGGCAACAGAGTGAGACTCTGTCTTAAAAATAAATAAATAATCTGTAATTATACAGATATGACACAGAAGATTTCTGAAGGCCAAGACTGGGACTGCTTTAATTTGGATGTAATTAAATTGTTCTTAAACTTTTTGTTTTCCATGTTACGTACATGATTCACTGACAGAACCTTTTAATCATTACTAATAGGGATCAATTAAGTAATGAAGTTTGGACTCCCAGCAGGCACTCTTTAGTTTTCAGGGAATACTAAAAGCCATTTTATTGTTTTTTTCCTCGGCTCAGAGAATTATTTCAAGACTCATTTCTTATCTCCCACTGAATACTTCCCGGTCAGCACACAGGATTCATATTAGGTGGCACTATACACTGTAGGCTTTTTATTGTGAACTACCCTTCCCCTTCTTGCTGTGTTCCTTGTGGCCATAAAATGCCAAATTTATGTTGTCTACTTTATATATTATTTATAAACTTTACTGGATATTCTCACTAGGGTTTCCTTCAGTTTTCACACACTCCTTAAACTTGAAACAATAGTAAAACATCTAGTGTTTGGTTTATCTGGAATTTCTCTCCATTCCTCTGGTAACAACTTTTCCATTCTTATGGGGAACTTTCCTTCCCCATTTTCTATGGTCATAATGGAACATTCAGGTCCAATCTCTCTCCTGTCTTTACCAAAAACATCATGGGACAGTGACTGGCACAATAGTAGAATTATAATATTTTGTATGTGGTATTAGAAAGGAAATCTATCTTTTCTACTGGCTCATGAACTGTAAGTGTTTCCAGAGCTGTGACAGCCTGACTATACCAATTTTTTTTATTACTAAGTGTTGAGGAGGATATGGAGCAACTAGAACTTTCATTTGTTATTGGTGGTAAAATAGTATAAATATTTTTGAAAATAATTTGGTATTGATTGATAGGGAAAGGAGTCTGGGAAATTCTAGGCAGAAGTGGGGGTTGGTCTCCAGCAAGGACCCCACCCTTAAGCCAAAAAGCCTGATACCATAGTCCAAAGTGAGAACTTATATCCCTGTTTTCCTGCTCAAATGTTGTCTTTTCTAAAACCACTCATGGCCCACCCCACCCTCATCACGTGCCCATAGAAGCCCTAGGCTCAGTCAGCAGAGAGAGTAGAAGCAGCTGGATGTTAGAAACTATGGTTGGACATTGGAGAGAAGCAGCGTGACTTCAGAGGGACAGCTTGATGGTGTAGCTTCAGAGAGGAGTCTGGCTGGGGATGGCCAGACTTCAACGGAAGATTACTTTCCTACTCCATGCCCTGTTCGGTTCCCCCTTCCACTGAGAGCCACTTTCATTGGCAAAAAAGTCCCCAGCATTCACCATCTTCAATTCGTTTGTGCAACCTCATTCTTTCTGGATGGCAGACAAGAAATTAGATGCAGGTGCAAAAGGCTGTCACAATGAGCCTCCACTGAGCTAGTAACACTTAAGCTGTCCAGAGATGGCAAAGCTAAAAGGGCACTGTAACACTCCTTCTGGGGCTTCAGGAGTTGTGGGCATCCCCCTCACCCAGATGCTGTCATGGGGCCCACATGGAGTTTTCTCCTGCCAGTGCCCCAAAGCGCTCACCCCAGCTCCTATACTCACTCACCTGCATGCTCCCCCTCCCACGAAGGGTGAAGACCAGTGGGTTTGAGTGAGTGGAATTCGTTCCTGCTGGCCCCAAAGCAGCTGATTAGTTGCAATGCCCCTGCATTCCAGTTCCCACCAGCAAAGGGGTCAAGGAAACATCCTCCTTCAGTAGTTTCTTAAAAAGTTAAACATATTGCCACCATGTGACTGAGACATTCTACTCCTGGGCCAACAAAATAAAATCATATGTGCTTACAGAACAAACCTTCATAAGAATTTTATTTCTAATAGCCAAAAACTGGAAACAACCCCAATGTTCATAAAATTATAAATGAACAAACAAATTGTGGTATATTTATTTGAGTCAATACCTCTGAGTAATAAGAAAGAACTATTAATTCACGCAACATGGATGAATCTGAAATAATTATGCTGAGTAAAATAATTCAGACATAAAACAATAGATAGTGTGTGATGACACTTTCATACAGTTCTAAAAAATGCAAGCTAATCTGTATGGTTGCTTTGGGGAGCCACAAGGGACAGCAAGGAAGAAATACAAATGAGCCCAAGGAATCTTTTAAGGGTAATCAATATGTGTATGTATGTATGTATATATATATATATACACACACACACCTCAAAATGTATTAAATTATATAATTTAAATATATGCAGCTTATTATGTCAATTATATTCCTATGCAACTGTTAGAGAAAGAATATAAAATAGAGACAATGTTATTTTAAACTAAAAAAGGTACTCCCAACAGACTTTCACCAAACATCTAAAAGGTATATTAACATCCCAGAAAAAAAGACTGAGATGCAAAGTGCTGCCTAACACTACAGAAGCCAAAAATATCAGTTTAGTTCTCATGATTCCTGCCATATGAGGCATGGGGTGCTGCCTCCTGGAACTTTCAATGTGGACATAGTGACATAAAAAACTAGGAACAGGCCAAGCCAAGCGTGGTGGCTCACGCCTGTAATCCCAACACTTTGGAAGGCCAAGGTGGGTGGATCACCTGAGGTCAGGAGTTTGAGACCAGTCTAGCCAACATGGTGAAACCCCATCTCTACTAAAAAAAAAAAAAAAAAAAAAAAAAAAATTAGCTGAGCGTGGTGGCACGCACCTGTAATCCCAGCTACTAGGGAGGCTGGGGCAAGAGAATCACTTGAACCTGGGAGGTGGAGGTTGCATTGAGCCAAGATCACATCACTGTACTCCAGCCTGGGTGACAGAGCAAGACTTTGTCTCAAAAACAACAACAACAAAAACCACACACACACACAAACACACGACAAGGAACAGTCCAGAAGCAGCAGAGACAGAAACAGTAGCATCAGGAAAGCAGTGGCAGCTCTGTGTGAGGAGGCGTCAGCACAGCAGCAGTATTTAACTGTCTGCTAGTCCTGCAGCAGTGGGGCCAATGCGGGTACAGGGGCCAAGCAACAGGGACAGTGCAGGTGGTGGCATTCCAACCAGATTCCTCCTAGGTGTGATCTCAGCAGTAGTCCTCATCGCCTGTCTTACCTCAGCTTTCATTTTCCAAGTCTTTCCTTCTATTCCAAGAACTACCCATTATCCTTCCAAAATGGTCTGTCTTCTTCTATTAGAAAGGTTAGGGATTAAAACGTAAATTTAAACGTCTGAGTAATACACATACTGATTAGTTGACTCTTCAACTATATTTTATGTATTCCATACTTCATAAATGAACAGCTAAGCTTTGCTCACAATGAGAATCACGCAATGATGGAGAAACATGCCTATAGATAGATGTAAACATAATCAGATAAAAGAGGCAGACAAAAGCAGAGTATGCTAATTACCCTGATCTGACCATTATCACTATATATATCAAAATATCACCATGTACACCATAAATATGTACAATTGTTGTGTCAATTAAAATATTAAAAATATTTTTTCAATTTTTTAACAAAGCAGAAAACAAGATACAAAAGGAAAAAAAAGGTAGAGTTGTATCCCACATTCAAATGGGAAGAAAAAGAACTGGAGCTCTGAATCCTTCCTCCAGGGTGGCAGAAATTCCAGATAACATATCTTAAAGTCAGTGTAGCAGGGACAAAAGCACTGAATATTGTGATTAAAGTCTCCTTTGGGGAAGCTGTGTTTCAAGTTGACTAGTTTAATCTCTCTTGGGCTGAAGGAATGTAGGAAGCCAGGAGTGCACACATGTGGGAACAGCCAAGCAGGGGGACGGCTATAAGTATTCAGAGGTCTTTAAGAACTCAGCTTCCTTTATGTTCCCTCTCTAACAAGTGAAGATTTTAGTAGGCATTTAATTACATGCTGTAAACATTAAATAATTTATTTCATATGGAGGAACAATAAGAGTCACAGTGACATCTCCAAGACACCAAGCAATGACATTTATTTTGGCAGCACCTATTGATTCCATTCCTCAGTGTGTGAGCTAGCTGCAGGTGAGCAACTTTTTGTTTCCAAACAAATAGAAAAGTTGCATTTACACATGCAGGCTTTTAGACCACCAAGTTAAATACTTTAAGTACATGAGGAAACAGTGGGCTTAGGGCCTTAGAGAAGTCTACAGATGTGGGTCAAACATCACATTAGGTAAGATGTTAAACACTTTTTGAGGCAAATCTTTTCACCTCCACTTGTGAAAATATACCCCAAATCCATCCATTCTTTTACCTTCCAAGCCTGGATTAGTGGTAACTAGTTAACCTGATGTCACTCTTGCATACTAAAATCTATTTGCCACAAAGAAGTGAAAGTGATGTTTTAGAAATGTATATCAGATTGTTATCACTTCCCTATTTATAACATTCAAATATCTTTGCAATACTTGTGGAATAAAATCAAATTTCCTTACCAGGGTTTATAATGTGCAAGCCTGTTCAGCCCCTACTTAACCCCTCCATCTCAGCCCTCACCAGTCTTCCCTGTGCTAACTCTGCTCCTGCCACACTGGGCTTCTTTCTGTTCCTTGATTATACTAAGCTTTCAGATGAAAGCCTATGCACATGCTGTTCCCTCCGACTGGAACAATCTTTCTCATATCCTTAAGTAGCTGATTTTTACTTATAAGTCAGTATTTAATGTAAATATTTGTCCCCAGAGAAGCCTTCCCTGACCACCAGTGTAAAGTGTCCTCTATCACATGACTGCTTTACTGTCATCATAGCACTTATTACTGTCTGAGACTGATTTTTTCATCTGTTTGCTTGTTTGTTGCCTACCGTTCCCACCAGAATTAAGCTCTTTGAGGATAGGGATCCTGTCTGTTTTAATCGTCACTGCATCTCCAGCGACTACAATGGTGTCTGAAACATAGGAGGTATTCACTAATTATGTATTTCATGTATTAAATACATAAGAAGGAGAAAATGAATCCATTACCTGAAAGTCCTGAAACTCCTGAAAGTCCACTTGATGTAGAAGTTATTTGAAAGTTTACTTGATATGGAAATAGTATTTACTGATTGGCAACCTCCTATTGTTCAGAAAAAACTTATCAATGATACTTTTTAAAGCACAATAAGGAAGACTTTTTTATTTTTATATTTATTTATTTATTTATTTATTTATTTAATTTATTTATTTATTTATTTTGAGACGGAGTCTTGGTCTGTCGCCCAGGCTGGAGTGCAGTGGCGCGATCTCGGCTCCCTGCAAGCTCGGCCTCCCGGGTTCAAGCCATTCTCCTGCCTCAGCGTCCTGAGTAGCTGGGACTACGGGCGCCCACCATCACGCCGGCTAATTTTTTTTTGTATTTTTAGTAGAGACGGGGAGGAAGACTTTATTCGGGACTATCACGATAGAAATAGGGACAACTGCAATGGGGTCTTGCAATGGGGGAAACAGACAGGGCTCAACTCCAAATATAGGATGGGGAAAGTGGGAATTTATAGCCAAGGAGCAGTGTAGGGGTCAGTGGATGGAAAATTATGAAGAGGAAACTTCAATGGTAAGGGAGATTCTGGCTAAACTGACCTCACAGGATTCTTGCTGAAGACAGGCCAGGGTAATTGGTCATCACCTGAGCATTAGAAGTGGATGAAGACCTGATCAGATATCAGGGGAGATAACACACTGAGGATGGAGGAGGGAGGTTCTTGCTAAACCAACTAAGCAGGGCTCTTGCTAAAACTTGATTTTTCCAGCAAGTATACAGATGGGGCTAGGGGGAAGGTTCAAAACCCTGAGAAAAGTGTGGCCAAGCAAAGAATCTTTGTCACCAAGGAGAAAATAATTCTCCGTATCTAATTTTTGTACTCCCTTGAATCCCTTTGCTCCTAAGCCCCAGTGGCAAACCACTAATGACACTCCTTAACAGATTATCCAAAATTAAGTGTTTCAATGCACAGCGTAAGGCCAATCTACTACTTTTCATCCAGTACAAGTGTTGGCTTATCATAATTAAATATCAGAGCTGAAAGAGATATTAGGTATATAATCGAAATATAAAATTACAACCACAAAAAAAAATGGCTAACACTTACTGAGTACATTTTAAGTTTCAGTCACAGTGCTTTATATGTATCACCATATTTAATTCTCATAACAACTCCACAAGTTATGTTCTAACATTATGCTCATTTACAAATGAGAAAACCAATTAAGTAACTTGTCCCCAGCCACACAGATAGTGAGGATTGAAACATGGCTGGCTGACATATGCATAGCCCTCAATCTGCAAACTCAACATTCCATGGACAACATATATCAGTATTCAATCTAGGCATTCATTTTCTGAGCCAGAATGAGGCCTCCCAACTTTTAACAGCACTGCACTTTAAGCACGGGTCGCTAACAGAGTGGCGTCGGGACCCAGAGAAAACCTTAGCCATTCTGGTATTAGAGATCATCTACTACAACCTTCTTCTCAGTGTACATATAAAAAATAAATGTCCAACTAAGATAAGTAATTTCTCTGTGGCCATGTAGCAGCAGGACAGGAGCCTAATCAGATGCTCTATGATTTACCAATCATCACAAATGGCTATCAGGCTATTGTAAACAGCAGAGAGCAAGTGTTCAAGTGTTTTAATTTTGTGGTCATAAACAATCTCACTGATAGAGTTTGGATACTTGTCCTCACCCAAATCTCATGTTGAATTGTAATCCCCAGTGCTGGAGGTAGGGCCTGGTGGGAGGTGTTTGGATTGTGGAGGCAGATCCATCATCCCTTGGCACAGTCTTTGTGATGGTGAGTTCCCTTGAGATCTGGCTATTTAAAAATGTGTGGCACCTCTCCCCACCACCCACCCTTGCTCTTGCTTTTACCATGTGATGTGCCTGTTCCCGTTTCACCTTCCACCATGATTGTAAGCATCCTGGGGCCTCCTCAGAAGCCTGGCAGATGTCAGCACCATGCTTCCTATAAAACCTGCAGAACCATGAGCCAATTAAACTTCTTTTCTTTATAAATTACTCAGTCTCATGTATTTCTTTGTAGCAATGCAAGAACAACCTAATACACTCACCTAATGTGAAATGATAACTATGACACAGCTAGTAGGGTACGTCCTTACACTAAGGATGCCTAGCATCTTCCTAGCCACCGTTTCTAAATAGAGCCTACCTCAGATATCTCAGTTTCAAATGACTTTGTCTTGTTTTGATTAGTGCTGGGAAAAATAGCACCACTGAGTAAAGGATACAAATATTTACTGAACACTACATGCCCAGCACCCTACTAGGTGGTAGATGAAAGCAGGTGAGATGAAAATTGGTCCCGGTCTCCTGCAAGGCAAAGCAGAATGGTTTTCTCCTGCCAAGCAGAGAAGATAAATGCAGTGAACAGGAAGTGGAGATATTATCCTTCCAGGAACAGGTAATGGCCTTCAGACTCATAGGCAGCTGTGCATAAGCTTTCCAGACGAATTGTTTAAAAACTACTTAAGAGTGTATCTTCTTTTCCTCATTTGTTCCTTTATTTGCAATTCTCCTGTCACCTTTGGAAATCATTAAGAGAAAAGAGCAAATCAAAATGGGCAGGCTCTGTTTGAGCTCAAACTGAGTCAGCAAGATGTGCATAAATCCATTTGGGGTAGAGCACGAGCAGGGCAGAGGGCACTGCTTGCTTTTTTCCCCTCACATCATCTAGTGCAGCCCACTATTGCCTGCCAAAGCCCTAGGATGTGACCCCTGATGGATTCTAGGAGTCTACTTTGCAGCATTTGCTGATTCTACACTGGCAAAAGAGAATTGAATATCTGCTAAATCTCTAGAGAACTGCTAAGGCTCTTCCGCTTACCTGGTGCTTTATCTTCAAAAGTAACTGTAGGGGAAAATCTTGGCCTAATTTACTGAAACCATAATAAATATTTATTGAACAAATGCATAGGTCAGTTGTGCCTTCCCAGGTATCACTATTAAACTAAGGAGCCAATATAGTGTTTCTACGTAGAAAGCTCTAAATTCTTAAAAGCTTTCTTGCAAACAATCCCTTTTGTAGTAAGTGGCCACATAGCCTTAGAGGACCAGCTTAATGTAAGTTCCCACTACAATGATTTCCTTATTCCCTTATAACAGAAGGGAGTAAAATGAAGCCTGAAAAAAACTTATAACTATCTGACTCCAATGAAAGCAAGAGAAAGCCCACACTGCCTTATATAAAAAAAAAAAAGAAAGAAACCTGAGTGGACTCATTATCCATACTTACAGCAAGTTGCCAAGTTTGACAAAATAGCTTTTTGCCTTATCTCTGCCAAGGCATCTAACCCACAGCAGCATGAGTCACAAGGCAGGCAGGAGAACAAAGCTGATCATCAATCCTTTGTAATTTGGAAAAACAAAACTCCAAGTCCAGAGTGCTTATGGTTCTTAAACTGGGAGCCTTTTGTTGGTTGCCATGACTACTCAGTGTCTTCTTGAGCCTGAGAGGTCCTCTTCATTCATTCAACAAGCATTTCCTGAACACCTACTATGTACCAGGCACTGCATTAGATGACAAGGATACAGAAGTAAATAAGGTATGGCATTTGCCCTTGAGGAGCTCAAAGTCAGGAGGACCTCAAAACAAGTAACTGCAATGCATTACGAATAGTATAGTGATGGGAATATGCTCTTTTAACACAAGATGCTTTGGGAATGTAGATTAAAAAGCTGCTAACTCTGCAGGCCGAGCATATCTGTTTCTGCATATGGCGAAAGGATTTAGAATCTTTCATAAGAAAAAATTCTGCATCAAAATTGTTAATATAATTAATAGCAATGAAGGGTTATTAGAAGTTTTTTTTATTTGTATTTGTATCCAAGCACTGTACTAATAGCTGAATTCTCACATTATGCCAATGAGGAAATGGAGGCTCCAAATTTAATAAGCTTTTAATATAAAAATTGTCTTTACTTTGAGTTTCTACAGGGGAACTCAAACCATTCAAACTTTGAAGACATACAAAAGAATTAGATTCTGCCATCATCATGGTAAAGCACACCTGAGAAAAAGAGGAGAAGAACAAAGTACAGGAGTTTACAGTTGCCGACTCAGAGTGCATAAAGAGTCGGAGGATGGGATCAAGGATTTCCATCAGCTCTAACTCCAGGCATTCCATGGCTATCAAACAATTTCTGGCACTTAGATCTATCCCAGCTACTTCTCCTAGATCCAGTCTCAAGAGAGGAAGAGAAGGCAGAAATGGAAGAAGAATAAGTAGGGGAAGTGCCCAGATTCTACCACCTGGAATGATCTGACTTCTCAAAGAGCCAAGAGACAGCATCCCTGGTTCCTCTTCCTAGCAAAAACAGTCGCGTCACTGGTGGTCAATTACAGAACTAGTTCTATGGTATTTGGATCGCCAATGCAGGAGTCAGATGTGGTTGCTAAATAAGCAAAGATACCTTGACTGGCTATAGTCTAAGGCACAATATGACAGGCAGCTAAGGAAGGTATGTTTAAGGAACTGCTAGAAAAGCAAAACTGAGATTTCCTGTCATGCCATCCTCTCCAGACTTGTATTCTTCTGGAGGCATCTTCCACTATCACCTAGGTATTTTGCCCTTTTGATACTGCAATATCTTTTCCATGAGGATATGCATTACATAGTCTAAATCTATGTAAAATAGATGATAAATTACCCATTCTTGGGTATTTCTTCATAGCAGCATGAGAATGG
>NW_026652281.1:38333086-38378296 GCF_009828535.3 Hylobates moloch
CCATTCTCATGCTGCTATGAAGAAATACCCAAGAATGGGTAATTTATAAAGAAAAGAGGTTTAATTGACTCACAGTTCTGCATGGCTCAGAAGCCCTCAGAAAACTTACAATCATGGCAGAAGGTGAAAGGGAAGAAAGGCACCTTCTTTACAGGGTGACCAGAAGGAGAAGTCCTCAGCAAAGGGGGAGAAGACCCTTATAAAACTGTCAGATCTCATGAGAACTCACTCACTGTCATGAGAACAGCATGTGGTAACCGCCCCCATGATTCAATTACCTCCCACTGGGTCCCTCTCATGACACATGAGGATTATGGGAACTAGAGACTACAAGATGAGACTTGGCTTGGGACATAGCCAAATCATCTCATTCCACCCCTGGCCCCTCCCAATTCTCATGTTCTCATATTTCAATACACAATCATGCCTTTCCAACCATCCCCAAAGTCTTATTTTGTTCTACCATTAACCCAAAAGTCCAAGTACAAAGTCTTATTTGAAACAAGGCAAGTGCCTTCCTCCTATGAGCCTGTAAAATCCAAAGCAAGTTAGTTACTTCCAAGGTACAGTGAGGGTACAGGCACTGGGTAAATATACCTGTTCCAAATGGAAGAAATTGGCCAAAACAAAGGGGCTGCAGACGCCATGCAAGACTAAGTCTGAAATTCAGCAGGGCACTCAAAACTTAAAGCTCCAGAATTATTTCCTTTGAATCCATGTCTCACATCCAGGTCATGCTGATGCAAGAGGTGCGCTCCCACAGCTTTGGGCAGTTCCACCCCTGTGGCTTTGCAGGGTACGGCTTTTCCAGGCACACAGTGCAAGCTGTCGGTGGATTTACCATTCTGGAGTCTGGAGGATGGTGGCCCTCTTCACTCAGATCCACTAGGGAGTACCTCAGTGGGGATTCTGTGTGGGGGCTGCCACCACACATTTCCCTTCTGCACTCCCCTAGGAGAGGTTCTCCATGAGGACCCAGCGCCTGCTGCAAACTTCTGCCTGAAGATCTAGGCATTTCCATACAACCTCTGAAATCTAAGTGGAGAAGTTTCCCAAACCTCAATTCTTGACTTCTTTGTGCATCCTCAGGCTCAACACCATGTTCCAAGGCTTGGAGCTTGCATTCTCTGAAGCCATAGCCCATGCTGTACCTTGGCCCCTTTTAGCCATGACTGGAGTGGCTAGGACACAGGGCACCAAGTCCCTAGGCTGCACAGAGCAGTGGGGCCCTGGGCCCAGCCCATGAAACCATTCTTCCCTCCTAGGCCTCCTGGCCTATGATGGGAGAGTTTGCCACTAAGGTCTCTGATATGTCCTATAGACATTTTCTCCCCTGTCTTGGCAATTAGCATTTGGCTCCACATTACTTACGCAAATTTCTGCAGCCAGCTTGAATTTCTCCCCAGAAAATAGGATTTCCTTTTTTATTAGATGGTCAGGCTACAAATTTTCCAAATTTCTATGCTCTGCCACCTCTTGAACTCTTTGCTGCTTAGAAATTTCTTCTGACAGATAACCTAAATCATCTCTCTCAAGTTCAAAGTTCCACAGATCTCTAGGGCAGGGGCAAAATGCCACCAGTCTCTTTGTTACAGCATAGCAAGGGTGACCTTTGCTCCAGTTCCCATGAGTTCCTCACCTCCATCTAAGACCACCTCAGCCTGGGCTTCACCATCCATATCACTATCAGCATTTTTGTCAAAATCATTCAACAAGTCTCTAGGAACTTCCAAACTTTCCCACATATCTCTGTCTTCTTCTGAGCCCTTCAAACTGTTTCAACCTCAGCCTGTTACCCAATTTCAAAGTTGTTTCCACATTTTTGGGTATTTTTATGACAGCACCCATCTCTCTGTGGTACCAGTTTACTGTATTAGTCTGTTCTTATGCTGCTATGAAAAAATACCCAAGACTGGGTAATTTATAAAGAAAAGAGATTTAACTGACCCGCAGTTTCACATGGCTGGGAAAGCCTCAGGAAACTTACAATCATGGCAGAAGGTGAAGGGGAAGAAATGCACCTTCTTCACAGGGTGGTAGGAAGGAAAAGTGCCAAGCAAGGGGGAGAAACGCCTCATAAAACCATCAGATATCTTGAGAACTCACTCGCTATCACAAGAACAGCTTGGGGTAACCTCCCCCACGATTCATTTACCTCCCATGGAGTCCCTCCCAGGACACGTGGGGATTATGGGAACTACAATTCAAGATGAGATTTGGGTGGAGACACAAGCAAACCATATAACAGATGGAATTACTATGAAGCAGTTTAACACCAATAAGGGACTGTTACTGAAGGGAAGTTTTTCCTGCTATTTTATTATCCTTGTTTTTATTATTGTTGTGGTTGCTTGTTTTCTCTGATAACTAATACAGCTCCCATTGTATCTGATTGCTTCTTCCTTATGAGACACTCAGCAATGCTGGAAAATCAGTTAAGAATGTAATCTTTTGTTAAAACTGTATCTTCTCTGCATAATTTCAGTGTGTTTATAATGTACTGTTCTTACATAGTTGACCAATCAAACTTATCTGCAATAAGCTATTTCTGTATGAGATGATCTTTGTATTCTGAAACCACAAGTAACTTTTAATGAATTATTTTACATCTAGATGTAAGCCTATCATATACTGATGGATGGCATAGGCAGGGGCATACAATGGCTTAAAACAGAAAGATGTTTTGAGAAGATAGACTGAACAGATGACTTTTGCCTTTATGTCAGCAGCTTCTTTTCTAGGAGGGAAAACAGACCACGTAGAATGGATCATTGATTCCACACAATATGAATCAAAAGCAGAAAAATGCAGTGATTTAACATGGTATCAACCAATCAGGAATGAATATAGAATCAACCATTGAAACTTGGGCCTTACTGCCAGAGCATCTGAGCTGACAGTATATTTCCTTACCCCAGCAGATGGATCCTGGCTCTGCTGGAGCCATCCTCCAAGTGCCCCCTGCTGCATTTCACTTCTCCACTCCTCACCTCATTCATCCCATTCTCAGGAGAGAGCAGCCTAGGTGGTTAACATTAGAACCAGAGGGTCCTACACAGGAGGATATAAAGCTGGTGGCAGGTATATTGAAGGCATGTGGCTTCTTAGCCCAGGGAATGCAATCTCTCCAGGGATGATGACTGCTGCCTTGCACGAGGACCTCACTCAGGGTGCCTGGAACCCCTTCTAAGAGCAGGAGTGGAAGGCGGAAGCTCCCAAGAGAGCTGGGCCTTGCCTGCCTCAGAAACCTAAGCCTTTCCCAGAAAGTGCAGCTCTGCCACCACCTGTGACTCTTGGAGTCACCAGTGGAAGCAGAAGCAGACTGTCTTTTCCAGGGTAAAGCTGTGAGAGATGCAGGCCTAGAGAAACCCACACCCTCCAGTCTCTGATGCCAGCTCCTTTTGTTTCCATGAAGCTACTTAATGAGATTCTTCATGCATAAAATTAATTTTTGCCCTCTTCTATCAGCTTTTGCCACTAAAGGATTTACGTACAATTCTGTCAGATTTTATTTATATGTGCAATAAAGGGGACCCAGATCATAATGAAGGCTTTTATGGGCAATGATGGGAGATACAGAGGGAAGCTGAGAGCAGGCAGCCATCCAGGCTCCCTTTGGATGCCAAGATACATTATGCAGGAGATACCCCCTGAAGAAATGCACTAGGCCTTCCCTAATCAGAGCCGTACCTCAAATCAGATCCTAATTTGTTGCTGGGGGAGAGGGGGAGGAACAGGGCTATTAATAAACAGTGCAAATAATTAGGCTTTATGGGAATTTGGTTGTTTTCTTACATACTAGATTTGCTCTCAATCCTTTCTCAAATGAGTCCTGCTCGACTGCCCGCAGCCATCGGCTTACTGCATTCATTGCCCACTGGGAAACTTTCTGGATCTGGAATGGGAGAAGGGCTGGACAACATGCTGGTTTGTAATAACGGCTCTTGTTCACTGAGCATCCCCGAAGGCCAGGCTCTGAGCCAGGCACTGAACTGACAAGATTTCACCAAATCACCAAAACAGCTGGTAGGGTAGCTATTGTCAGTTCCACTTTAAAGATAAGGAAACTAAGGATCAGAGAGGTTTCATAGCTGCTTGAGGTCACATACCAGTCCTTGCAGAATTAAGCACCCCACTTCTTTATGTAAAGGGAAATTTGTTCCCTTCACCCCACAAAATTCTAAGTCATGAGCTGTTCTCTAGACTAGAAAGGACAGTAGCGTGGTATTTAGAACAAACATCAGACTGGGTACAGGATGTGGCTCCTATTCCTTCTCCCATTTTTATTGCTGAATGCTGTGTGACCTTGAGCAAATCACTCCACCTCTCTGACTCACATTCTTCTGTCGAAAAATGAGAGTATGAACTCAAGGAGTCTGTTCAGTTCTGGCATTTTTATTCTGGAACACTCTCTTCACATAGTTAACACAAGAGTGTGTGTAAAGTGCATATGTTAGCCCACAGACAGGAACTGCACTCATTTTTCAGAGCTAAAATACTTGGAGCTATGCCACTGCACAGAGAACACTGGGACGGTCTTCGGATTCCCAAAGCTGTAACTGACTGCCAAGCTGCGGGGGAACATCAGAGACATTTTTCTTGCTCACCCTCCTCTTGCCAACAGGAGAGATTAAGAATCACAAAGACAACCAAATGAAAGTTGCATGAGATTGCTGAGGGCTGACAACTGAAGATGAAGAACTCAGTGGTACAGTTTAGCCTTTTCCACGATGGGCACTTTGCTGTGGAGGTCCAGCCACTATATGGGGATTTCATTTTCAGGAAAACTACACTATTGGCATCTTACATTTTCAACAAGAAAAATCTTTCACTGGCCATTTGAGTCACAGGAAGGAACTTTTAAGACACAGTATGATGTTTGTTCCCTACCATGGGTTCTATGTCTTTTTATGCTGCAAGAGAATGACCACAGCCTCAATCGTCATTCAACAAATACTTAGATCCTCCTGTGCTCTAAGCTCCACGCTAGGTCTCCAGGATGAAAAGAAAATAAAGTGCTGAAAAGAAAATAAAGTGCTGAAAAGTTCTGAAAAAAATGTTCAAAGTCTGGTGGCAAAAGTAAATAATTTCATACAATGCAAGACGAGGACTATGGTAAAGAGGGGGTTGTGGGTGTTTGGAGGATGGTCACCTTGCTAAATAGGAGTAGATCATGGAGAAAGGCATTCACCTGAGTTAAGGCAGGAAGGCATGATTAATTCCAAGGAGAGTAGGTGTTTGAGCTGATTCTTGCAAGATGAGTGGAGATTAGCCAGGCAAGTCAGTGAGAGGACAGTGTTCCAACAGAAAGGTGGATCACTCTACTCTGATCATGCCATGGCTATGAGGTAAAATGTCGCTTAAACAGAGGATCAGGACCTTCTTCCCTCAGAGGGTTTTTCAGGCATTATAGTGTGGAATGTTTAGGTCGCCAGTATATGTAGCTCTCCCCTTTCTTTTTTTTTTTTTTTTTTTTTTTTTGAGATGGGGTTTCGTTCTATGGTGTGATTTTGGCTCACTGCAACGTCCTCCTCCCGGGTTCAAGTGATTCTCCTGCTTCAGCCTCCTGAGTAGCTGGGATTACAGGTGCATGCCACCATGCCCAGCTAATTTTTGTATTTTTTTTTTTTTTCGTGGAGACGGGGGTTTCACCATGTTGGTCAGGCTGGTCTCGAACTCCTGACCTTGTGATCCACCCACCTCGGCCTCCCAAAGTGCTGGGATTATAGATGTAAGCCACCACACCTTTCTAAATGCAGCCTTCTCTCTTTCCTTCCAGGAAATGTAATTATGAAATACCTTCCTAATGTCTGAAAACTCTTCATTGGGAGAAAAACCAGACATGTTATAGATCTTTTTTTTTTGAGACGGAGTTTCGCTCTTGTTGCCCAGGCTAGAGTGCAGTGGCGTAATCTCGGCTCATTGCCACCTTGCCTTCGGGTTTGAAGCGATTCTCCTGCCTCAGCCTCCCAAGTAGCTGGGATTACAGGCGCCTGCCACCACACCCATTATATATCTTTCTAAAAGATGGAGAGGAAACAAGAACGAGAGGAACCAAAGAAACTGGGATCCTCCCACCCCCTCCCCAGTACTCCATGGAGTGAGGTTCCAGCCAAGGACTGGTTCTCAAAAGAAAGACTAGGGAGAAAGCAGAGAAGAAACTTAACAAGGCAGTAACCTTCCCCTAAGCAACTCTTAGCCCAGACATTAAATCAGCAGCAGAAAAAGAAAGGTGAAGAAGTATAGAAAAAGGCATCTTTGCTCTCTTTAACTGTTAAGAAAGAAATAAAAAGATAGAAAATAGGTTGCCATGAACTAACAACTAGACCTGAGTACAACCAAGAATGAGATGTGTTTTCTACGTATTGTGGCAGTGGGAGGAAGATACTAAGCATGACTTAGAGCATCACCCTGCCCATCCTGTGCCAGATGAGAGATGCCACTTAAGGTGAGGGAGATGGGAAAGAAGTGCATACCTTCCCTTTTTAAGTTCTTGCTCAGCCACGAAATGTGAATTGGGCAGATGGGGTAAGGGAGAGAGGTGCTGTAAGTGTCCAGATGAACAATCAATGCCATAACACTGGAAGAAGTCTTTCACAGCACCATCAAAAAATAGCATCTTCATTTTCTCCTCCATGAACTACCCTATTTCAACAGTAGAAACAGCGGTAAGGAGATGAGGTGAGAGTTATGCAAAATAGACAGACTTGATAGAAATAAGAATAACAAAACATTGAGCAATTTCTTGTGACTTACATGCAGAGAAAAAATGTTTTCACGGAAAAAAGCCAGATGAGGACCTCCTGGGAAGTATTGTGAGCTTTTCTTTTGCACTCTCATTATGACTTTAATAGTTTTTTCTGATTACTGAAATTATGGAAGTCCTTTGTATAATATTTAGAAAGTACAAAAAAGCACAGAAAAGAAAATTTAAAAAAAACATTTCCACCTTAAAGAATTTTAACTCTTGCAGATCAAATATTTTAAAGGGAGAAAGAGAAGAGATGGCAAAAAGCTATGAGGACTTTGATTTCTAAATTAGTTGAAAAATAATTGAATGACATAAGCATCATCTCTACTAATGAATACATATTAAATTACATAAATTCTTTTCAGATACTTCATCACCAAAAGTAAAAATAATTGACACAGGGCTGTTTGGCATGGTAGTCATTTACATCAAAATGTCAACATAGTTAGTACCACGAAATATTATACCCAGCAGAGCTCCCTGCTGCATCCCATCCATGAACCTCATTCGCTCCTTGTTTCGTCCATTACTTTTTCCCTTTTGGCCAGTCCTATACTGATGAAAGTGACACCAGTGACTTGTTGAGGCACAGAATAGGGTAAATGTCAAGGAGAGAATGAAATTAAAGGCAAAAGTGATTTGTAGAACAGATCAAAATGTTTTATTAAGCTTTTCCTCTGCAACCCCCTTTTACTTGTAGATATGAGTCCTAGACTGGGCAAGGAAGTCTCTGTGTGGGCTGTCAATAGGACAGGTTATTTGTTGTTGACATCTACCCTCACCTCTTACACTCAAGCTGCGGATACCACAGACCTTGGTTAAAGTGGGCTTCTTCCCTCCCCTCCATTAATGGTTCTCACCTGGCAGCACAGATTTTGCACCTATGCCTGCCTGTGGTGCAGGCAGCCCCTCACCCTGCCCACTCATAGGTTAGCAATTGGAGCAGGTCAAGCCCAGGCTGGGCCCTGGGTCGCCCATGGAAAGCCCAGGGAGAAATACTGCCACTGCTCCCGTTATCCCCCATTGGCTGCCACAAGGGCTAACCAGCTCAACCCCCATCGGATTCCACGTTCTCAGAGGGTTTTCTGGTATCAGTGTTATTATTGTCCCATGAATGACTGAGAAGCCATAGTGGTTTTAGAGTTCCGAAAAAGAGGTGAGTATAGTTGTTCTTAGGAAAGAGCCCTGCTGTCAATCATCCTACCATCCACGGATTATTGTCTGTAGTAAGATTTCACTGGTAGGAAGCTTGTAAGGGAAACCCAAAAATGAATGTACCATAGAAAGCTTACCAAGAAGTTCAGGAGATTCTCTTTTCAGAGGGCAGTGATTTTTACAAATTACTAGGTAAATGCATCAGCCTATGGCATAGGGATATCAGAGCAATATTTTTTTCAATTTCTAGACAAAGTGGGAGGAAGAAAATTAATTGCTTATCTATTCAATATTGACAAAGGGATCTGGCTAAAAGATACATAAATTATCAAGATGTTTTTGTGATGCTATAACAGAATATCACGAACTGGGTAATTTATAAAGAAAAACATTCATTTCTCAAAGTTCTGCAGGCTGAAACGCTAGGTCCTAGCATCCTGTACGGGCCTTTTTGATGCATCATAACATGGCAGAATGGCAAAGAGGATTAGAGAGAGCAAGAGGGGGCTGAACTTGTTTTTTCTGTTTGTTTGATTTTGTTTTTTTTGTTGTTGTTCGTTTGTTTTGTTTTGAGATGGAGTCTCTCTGTCACCCAGGCTGAGGTGCAGTAGCGCAATCTCAGCTCACTGCAACCTTTGCCTCCTGGGTTCAAACAATTCTCCTACCTCAGCTTCCCAAGTAGCTGAGATTACAGGCACACCACCATGCCCAGCTAATTTTTGTATTTTTAGTAGAGATGTTGGCCCAGCTGGTCTCAAACTCCTGACATCCAGTGATCTGCCTGCCTCTGCCTCCCAAAGTGCTGGGATTACAGGTGTGAGCCACCATGCCCAGCCTCTAAGTGATTTTTTTTTTGTACTTTTACTCATTTAACCCCCATAACAAACCTAGGAGGCATGTAATATTATTATCACCATTTTAGAGATGAGGAAATTGAGGCAGACAGAGGTTAATTTGCCCCCATCACACAGGTAAAACAGGAGGAGGCAACATGGAATGTCTGCCCCTAGAACCCGTGTCCTCGTTAGTATGCAGCTGAAATAAGCTCTTTCTGCACATTAGGAAGGATCACTAATTCCCAAGTTAATATCCATGTTGTATCTCAAGGACTGGACCCACTTCTCAATCACCAGATTTAACTTCCAAAGCCGTGGTGGGGGAGCATCCAGGCCTGCATGTGGAGACAAGAAGACATGATTCTATGCTTGATGCTGGGAATAGATGTGACCAAAAATGGCTCTGACTCAGAATTCTGCTTGTCAAGAAATGAGTCTGAACTGATTGGTCAGCCAACAGATAATATGCTTAAAGAGAAAGCAAGTTTATTTGGGAAGGAGATTTCTTCCAAGACATTGCTGGGGATTTGCAACCAGCAGAGTGATTTCAAAAAATGAACCAGCCCATATAGTCATGCTTTATTTGAGCATCCAACCCAAATGGGGTATTATCTTGCTCACTTCTTTGAAGTCACCAACAATTCTTAAGGAATTAAATAATTTTCAAAACGTTTTTGTCTGTGGTGCTGAGTTTTCTAATCCAGAAGCCCAACTCAAAATTTTCCAAGAAAATCCAGATAATTAATGGTTGAGTATTTGGGGTGTCAGGTAAAATTAGTATTTTCTATAAGAAAGCTAATTTTCTTGTTTTTTCCCTATATTGGGGGCTATCTTCTGCTATTACTTCCTGCTTTATAGAAAATCCCACTACAACTGAAGTCTTGGTTTTTTTCTCTCATTTTTTATTTTGGAACCCTGTGAGATCATCAGTCTACCTGTTTTATTTTCAGTAAAATGCAAATAGTATATATATTTAGAATAACGTAGTAAATAATGTATTGCTTATACAGTAAATTATTTATTTACTCCAGGCATACATAGTTAGAATTTGAATACAAATATTTTATAGTCTGTGCCACTGCTAATGAAAAATAATTAAATCAGCCTGATGGCAGCTCTGGATTATACTGTACCTACACTCCACATCATCAGCAACCTGCAAACAATCACTCACCAGCACACACTTCCACAGTTATTTGCAGGATTTTCCAAAACATTCAGTCTTCGAAATCTTTTTCAGTCTCCTTTCCTCTATATACTGCCTTCCAGCTCTCACCCTTTCCTCTTAACATGCCTTGCTGTAGTCTAGTAGGTGTCTGATTAGTCCTTTGTCAATCAACATGTATTTATTGAGCACTGATTCTATATAATGCTTACTAGGAACTGTGAATGAATACTGGAGGAATATTAACTGTCGGCCTTTCTAGAAGAGTTTGTACTTGGCTGAGTTACATATATTAGTATACTTCACAAACTCCCAAAATAAATAATGAAGATTTTAATAATCAGAACACCCACCAATTGTTACAAATATTTTTGAAAAGTGATAGCATTTGAACAAACTACATGGCTACATTTGGCTACTGTGAGATTTTGTAAAACCTAAATTAAAATATATATGGGAAAGAATCTGTGTGAGGTTTGGCTCTTCTTCTGAACTTTGAAGCTGCTCCAGTAACTTTAGTGAACTCACCATCCAGCAGCAACTGACATTATCATGCTCAAAAAGTAGAATGCAAACAGAGAAATTTACAATGATTGAAGAACTAGGAGTAGAATCTCTTGGTATTAAATATTTGTAGTATTTAGACTGTAAAGCACAGGACAGAAGCAGAAAAATTTGAAATCACAAAAAAACACAAAAATTAGGGATAAATTGAATATAAACTTATGTTCCAAATCTTCCATATATTTGAACAGCTTTTTGAGGGCTTTTTTTGAAACATGGGCAAGGTAAATGTTTTTTCTTATAAAATGCATAGACACCGTTTCCTTAGCAGTTTCTACATTCCAGGTCTTAGGCATACATTGCTTAATATAATATTCACAATACCCTTGCCAGGTAACTGCTACTAGTATCATTTTAAAGTTGAGAAAGTTGAGACTCAGAGCTTTATAATTACCCCACAGGGCAGAAAGCCCTTAAGTGACAAACTCCAAGTAGCTCAAAGTCCTGAACTATTTTCATTGTTATACATTGCCTCTCAGATGTAGTGTGGCATCACTTAATGGGAGGTAAACATTAAGATATCAATACCAACATCGCCTGCCACAAAACAAAGAAGTACATTCAGGAGAAATTAAGAAGTGAAACAGGTTTTTGGCAGTTATTCCTTTGAAAGCCACCATGACTAACAGTGTTTGTACCCAAGTTTAAAAATTATGTTTTCTAACAAATATGACTTCATCACTATTTTCAAAAGAGTTTTGTGACCAGTGTGAAAGACAGACATTTTACCCAAATAATTTCCAAGAGTAAATGAGACCGTAAGTGATAAGAAGGACCAGTAGGGAGGAGAAGGTCCAGTGACAAAGGAATTGGTGGCCAAGGGTCCAAGAGTCCAAATTGCATAATTTACAGGAATGAGAGACAAGAGAGGTATTTGTTGTTTTTGCTGCTGGTTTTCCAAAGAACTGAGCTTGGCTTTATTGGTCTTTTCAATTGCATGGCTCTTTTAACTTTACAAACTTCTATTTTTATGCATATTATTTTCTTACTTCTCTGTGTGAGTTTATTTTGCTCTCCTTTTTCTAACCAAGCATTTGAAAGTTGTTGAGCCTTACTCTATAGTCCAGTACATGGTTAGTTCTTATAAAAGTTTCACCTGTTGTTGAGAATAGTGAGGCCTCTGTCATTGTTGGTTGCAATGTCCTTATATGTCTGTTATCTTGAGGTTGTTAGTTGTCCTGTTAAAATTTCTATGTTCTTAGAATAGATTTATTTTTTCTTCATGATCTATCAGTGAGGATGAGGGATATGTTAAAAACCTCTAAATTAAATTATGGACTTGTCTAATTCTTCTTGTAGTTCTGACACTTTGGGGTTTAAAAAATATGAAGCTGCATTAAGAAGTGCATAAAAATTTTAGATTGTTATATGTTCTCAGTGAATTAAACCTTTTATCATTAGGAAGTGTCACTCTGTCTCTACTAATGACTTTTTTATTGCATTCTATTTGGTCCAAAATTAGCATGACTACCCAAATTATCCTTTATTCATATTTTTATATTATACCCAGCTATTTTAGATGTTTTTTGTGGGAAACAGATTCCAGTTATTTATCCCACAGTGTTGCAAATTCAGAATGCTGTGATTTTATTTATTTTTACTATAATGTGGTTTTTTGAGTAGTTTTTATTAATGTTTTTCTGATATTTTTTCTTTCTAGCCTTCTTACTTCAATGCTATCCCAGTAAGAATGCTACAGACTTTCCCAATTTGGGTGGATTATCGTCTGTAACCTATACCTCTGAGGTTTCAGTATGGCAATAAATTAACAGAGTGACTATAAATACATACATATTAGCACAATCTGTTTTCTCTTTCTAATGACTGAAGAAGATTTTCTGTTTATGTTTTATTTATGGACATTTCTAGTGTTTTCTTGCCACCAAACAGTAGAAACATCTTAAACTACCTTCTTATACTTAGAATAATACTTTCAAAGTTTCTAAGTCATAAATCATTCATGCCAAAATAAAAATAAAATTTTTAGCCAATAAAGAGATCCAGCCAAAAAGGAATCAAAGAAGTGAGGTGAACTCCCCAGAGAAGAGTGTTTACTATCTAATTTCACTCTTTTGCTTTCCTCTTCTGGCACCATAAGGACAGACCCTTGCAAGATAGGTCTCCCATTCCACCAAGAATTAGGACTCAGCCTGGCACTACCAGGAATTTACAGCAAAAAGAGCTTGACTCCTCATATCCCATCTCCCTTTCATTTAGTGTAATTACATCCCTTAGGCATTCCATATTTACTTTGTTTCCTATATGAGATGGTAAACAACAGCAGCCTCACTAGGATACTGAAGAAACTGAAAAAAATTACAAGGTTTCTAGAAATAATAAATAAGGGGGCTGGGTATGGTGGCTCTTGCCTGTAATCCCAGAACTTTGGGAGGTTGAGACAGGTGGATTACTTGAGGTCAGGAGTTTGAGACCGGCCTGGCCAATATGGTGAAACCCCATCTGTACAAAAATATATAAAAAAAAAATAAAAATTAGCCAGGCATGGTGGTGCACACTTGTAATCCCAGCTACTTGGGAGGCTGAGGCCGGAGGATCACTTGAACCTAGGAGGCAGGGGTTGCCGTGAGCCGAGATGACAGAGCGAGACTCCATAGCATGCTTTCAAGTTCACATTTTAACTTAATGTTTACCAGATATGCAAGAATGTACACACAGATATATATTTCTTGAAATACATGCACTCACATACACACTTGTGACTATCCTGGATATCCAGGATATGCAGGCCCACACATATATGTGTATCCATGCATACCACCAAACTATAGCAAACATCGTACATATAAATTCCAAATTGGAGGGTGATACAATTGCGTGCTATATTAGGGTAATTATTTACTTTTCTCCACTTTTTTACATGAAATGGAGCTTCAGCCCTTATAAGTAAGAAATAGTAAAACAATAATTAAATATACTTTACTATGGTAAAAAATGTTGTCAAATATATTTATAAGGCATATCATGACCTTATGGGAATATAATAAATGATCCATTCAAAGTAGATTTACTCATTATTTCAAACAGTTTAGATAGGGTACAAAAAAAAAAGAATAAAAAGTAAAATGCCACTGAGCTCTGCATTGAATTATATTGGGCTTTGAATAGGACCAGTTTTCCTTGCAACTAATCTACATTTTACTGGGTAGTAAGAGTTTGCTTGTAACTATGTTAATTAAATTAATTTAAATACTGTTACCTATTTCATCCAGAAAGAATTAACCTGATCTGAAAGGAAAGTAACTGCCTGATATCTTCTATAGGCCCAGACGAAAGAAAATAGATTTTAGGCTCACCATTTACAAGGGAATAATCCTCACCTGCATTAAGTTTAGGATAGCTAATTTCCAAACTAAGGAATTCGGCAAGCGGTCTTTTTTTTTTTTTTTTTTTTGGAGATGGAGTGTCACCCTGTTGCCAGGCTGGAGTGCAGTGGCGAGATCTTGGGTCACTGCAACGTCCACTTCCCAGTTCAAGCAATTCTCCTGCCTCAGTCTCATGAGTATCTGGGATTACAGGCAACAGCAGCCACGCCCAGCTAATTTTTGTAGTTTTAGTAGAGACAGGGTTTCACCATGTTGGCCAGGATAGTCTCCATCTCCTTACTTCGTGATCTGCCCGCCTCGGCCTCCCAAAGTGCTGGGATTATAGGCGTGAGCCACCGCGCCTGGCCAGCAGTGTCTTAATAAATGGGCCCTGCTCATCTCGATTGCAGACAATTATCCCAGTGGGTAGAGACTGAAAACTGTTATCCACAGAGAAAAAAGGAAAAGGATGTTGCCATCCTGGAGAAGTTCTGATTATAACAATTATCTAGATTAAAGCAAATTCTGAACGAAAATTCTTGGGCTTCAGCAATGAGATAGACATCTGAATAAACCACTTACTAGTGAACTGGGACCTGGAACGTTCCCAGATACAAATGTTCATCAAGCTTAAAGCAAGTTATATACTTAAAATGAAATATTCCAAGTTAGAATTATGTGGAGTTGAAAATGTATTTCCTCATTAAAATAAAGTTATGAGTTATATTCCCGAACAAGCTTTTACCACCAGCTTTTTGAAAATTACCGTTAACATTCTGTTTTACAAACTCCAAATAGTATACCTGAAGAAGACGAAGACTTCTAAGGTGCATTTAAATCAAAATTGTAGAAAACTCAGTAGCCATTTACATTAAATTTAACAGAATATAGTGTACCATGAAAAGTTCTCATCTTCATTATGCACAGTTTTTGTTTTATTTTTACTGCCTCCACTCAGAAACTATTAGAGTCCTTAATACAGATCAATGATGGAATCCACAGTGGAAGTTTCTGCAGTCAACTTAAGAAGATAGAGGGCCACATTGAGTTTTTTCAAAAACTGTTTTAGGATTGCCTGTTCTTTATTCTGGCTTATTTTTCTCATTGTACATTTACATATAGCAAGCGTAAAGATTGGAGATAAAGTTATTGGTAATTTTGCTGCTTTGGAAACAAAATCTTTATAGTTTTTTCAGTTGCCATTTCATCCTCATTAACAGTGGTGATTTCTACCTTAATGAAAGATAAGATATATCTGTCTTTAAATATATGACCCAGACTATATTTTCACAAAATTGTTTTGTTTGAAGAAAGATTACAGTCAGAGGATTCTATTCATGCAGACAAATCAAGTCTGTCTGTTTTTTACAATTGTACTCTGCATTTTATAATAAGTGGCTGCAAATTCACAAGAGCTCTATTATGTTCTTTAGTCATTTTAATAGGATATATTACTATGAAAAAATGATATCTTTTCATTAAAATACATGCAAGATATATAGATAAATTATGTATTTTTATTATTTACAACAGTAGTTCTTTAAGAAGACATGACATCATGTAAACAAAAAACATTGTCTTAAAATGTGGGAGACCTTTGATTTCCAAGCCTCTGTCATGTAATATTAAGACCATAAATCTTAATATTTCCCATCCCTAGCTTTCTTATCTTTGAAGTGAGGAGTGGAATTGGGTGATGTATAAGGTCCTCTCCAGTTCTATAATACTGTGATTCTAGTCCCACTTATTTAAATAATGTTTCTATTATTGATGGTAAAATACTTGCACAATTCCCCCTCTGCAGCTGAATTTGAAAAATCAGTTTCCCCTTTGCAAAATATCATGTTCTTACCTTCTCTTGGCATACCTCCTGCTTCTCAGCTGCTGAGACTTGTGTTTTCTTCCCTACGGTGTAAACCAATAGTCTCTGCCCTGTGTTAACCCCCATGGGAGCCCCATGAGTAGGGTAGTTAACAGAAAGAGGACTTAGATAGTGCTGGGGACTGGCCACTGGGCTAGGCTGCAGAGGAGAGTTGGCTTCATGCCTCCCTAGTCTAAGTGTTGTGAGGTAAGGACCGCGTACAGTAAAAAGAGCACTCAATACACATCAAAAGACTAGAAGTTCAAATATTGGCTCTGTCCCTTGCTAGCTTATGTGAGCTGGAGAAATCTGTTTAACCCGCATGAATCACAATTTCTTCTTTGTAAAATGAGGATGATTGCGAGAATTAATGAGATAATGTGAAAGTTCCTGTAACAGTGTTACTCTATGGTGGTCATCAAACATGAGTTGAATTTGGATCAGACACTAGCATTATTGATTGAGCAGTGGAACCAAGAGCATTGCTGATAGGCAAGAACTGTGTGCATATGTTAAATTCCTATACTTTAGTTGCTACCCATAAGTGATGTTAGAGTTCACAGGGATTTGCAACAAGAGTCCCGTAAAACAAAATCTATTTCCCAGGGAGACTCAAACAAAACCTGATCCTCTCCTTGTGATTTGTTGACAGAGAGGATGCTATAAACATTAGCTAAGCAATCACCTTGCTTAAAGTCATCCGTTAAACCTAAGTGAGCTACTTGTATTTGAAAATCTGTAAGGATTTTTCAGTTTGGAGTCCGTGATGGAGAAGAACCAGGCTTCTAACACAGGTGTTTAAAAAAAATGTGCTAATAGATTATTCTCACCTTTAGAGAATAAGTACTGACTGGCATCTATCAATGCAGGCACAGCTCTGGACAAGAGCCAAAGGAATGGGGCTGTGGCCAAGGATTGGTGTCTGTCAATATCAGCATGATCTTCTGGTCAGAAATCAATAAATGTAAATTCCAAATTAGAGTTTTGAGCTTAAATCTGACAATCCTATGCCTCTATATTTGTCTTTTTATTTTATATCTTAAGGGACACCGCCATAAAACAGATGGTACAGCAGCATGGACAACTGGCTGAGTACTTGCTATTGAAATAGAAAAAGTTTTTTTCCTAGATAAAGAGGGTATAGGTGAGGTGAAACAGAGCTGCGGACTTGGATGCTAGAGTGTTATATTCCTTTCTTGTGGCTGCTGTTACTAATTACCTCTAACTTGGTGGCTTAAGACAACACAACTTTATTATCTTACATTCTGGCGATCATAAGCCCAACATGTGTCTCATTGGGATAAAATCAAGTTTTGGCACCCCTGGTTCCTTTTAGAGTCTCTAGGGGAGAATGTGTTTCCTTGCTTTTTTTCCCCCAGTTTTTAGAGGGCCCCCATATTCCTTGGTTCGTGACGCTCTTTTATTTTCAAAGCCAGCAATGACCATTCAAATCTTTCTTATATCACATGACTCTGACACTAACATTTCTGCTTTTCTCTTTTATTTATAAGTACTCTTGTGATTACATTGTGTCCTGGATAATGTAGGATAATCTTATTTTAGAGCCAACTGATTAGCAAACGTAATTCTATCTACAACCTTAATTTCCCCTTCCCATGCAACATAACATAGTCACAGATTCTGGGGATTAGGACAGGCACATCTTGGTGGAGGTGGTGGGGTGAGAACATTATTTTGTCTACCTCAAGTGTGTCATGTTGGTGGATACAAAGCCAGGAGGGTCACTGCATAGGGTCAGAGGCTCTTAAATACGCAGAAGTTTCTGGAAAGTCACTAGACTAAAAATATCCATGAAGCAGGAAGCTGAATAACAAAAAATAGTAGAGTGTAAACAGCCAGCTAGAATTGTAAGGCAGTTACTCGTTGGAAAGAAGGCAGTAATTCATTTCTAATAGTTCATATCCTTCAACACAATGATTTCACTTTAGAAATCCAGTCTAAATGTGATGGAAGTAAAGATTTGTGAGTATATTCAGCATAGCACTATTGGAAATAAACAAGATGTCCAACAATAGGAGATTGTTTAAACACAACCTGGCACCATCCACATGATTGCATATTATACAGCTACGAAGTGTCATTTTTCAAGAAATATTATTCCCAGCTCGGATTAAATCCACTTTAACACTCCCCTATATTTCTGTTTTTTTTTTTGTTGTTGTTGTTGTTGTTGTTGTTGTTGTCTCTGTGGTAAATGATAGAATATACTAGTAAACTTCCTGACCAATTTTTATGGAACTCATAGTTATATACACACAAAAACCAGACAGTACGTAGGTAACCATAAGTATGCTGAATTTTTTGAAAGAGATAGTGTGAGATGCTTGAGGAGCAAACAGGACAGAAATTTGTCTACCTGGGAGCCTTCCAAAAATAGAGGTCCCAACTGCTGGCCTAAACCTTGCTAGCCTATCCTTATCAGGGGTTAAATCACCACCAGGGACAGCTGATATCTTGGCAGCATTTGGTGCTTTAGAATCCAAAAATGTCCTAGGGAATCATTTTTCTCTACTTCATTCTTCATTTCATTTTATGACCTCCCAACTTTTTCTTTTTAATTTTTTACCTGCATTCAATAAATGTTATATTGTGATGTACATAGCTTACAGACTACCATAAAACCTTTCTGAAACAAGATGGAATAAATCAATTAATATTTGAAAATATAAGGACCACACTCATCAAATCAATGTGTCATTGACAAAGGGACTGCAAGACCATCAGCACAAGACTCTCAACTACTTGCTTCTAGTTCTTTACCCTTTGCTTCTAGTCCCTGATTAAGAAGGGCAGCCAGTTAGTTCTCTCAGAACATGGAATTTTGCCCTAGTAATCTTTCCTAGCCCCTTGGCTTTTCCATGAATTTGCCTCTACAAACCAAAAACAAAATTCTAACTCCGCCCAACTGACAGAATGGACCCCCTGCTTGGCCAAGGGGACCCAACAAACCAAAAAAAAAACTAGTTCAGGTCATCACCACAGGAAGGGAGCAGGGGCCACATATGCCTCATTACACCCTCCTCTTTTTGGAGTTCAGGAAACACAACTGACCAGCATTAACAGTAAAATAGAAATCTCAAAACTGACAGAACAGACTCTTTGTACCAATCAGTTACCAACTTCAACCTGATTTGGGTACGACAACACAGGACAGATAACAGGCCCTAAAAGGAAATCAAAGTATTTTACCCCCAAAATATATTATTTGACATATTTTGAAATGTCCCTGAAAAACTGTCTCTTAGAGGGGAAATTTGCATTCTGTAGAGAATCATCTTCCCTTACTAGGTCTCTCCAGAGAGTCTTATACATGTATTCTCTGAAGCTGGCTACCTGGAGGCTTCATCTACATGATAAGAACCTTGGCTTTCACAGCACCTCCTTCCAACCTTACCTTAACTCAAGCTAATTTCAATTCTTCAGGCAGAACTTAACTCTTTCAACCAATTGCCAATCACGAAATCTTTAAATCTACCTATGACCTGGAAGGCCCCCCACCCCCACACCCCACCCAGCTTTGAGACATTGTTTCTTTCCAGGCTGCTCCTTTCTTTCAGTGTATACCTTACAGGTATTGATTTACGTCTTTGCCTGTATCTTCTGTCTCCCGAAAATGTATAAAACCAAGCTGTAGCCCAAACACCTTGGGCACATTTTCTCAGAACCTCCTGAGGCTGTGTCATGGGTCATTGTCCTTAACCATGGCACAATAAACTTCTAAATTGACTGAGACCTGTCTCAGATACTTTTTTGGTTTATACCTCTTAAGAGGAATGACAAAGGCAGACCTAGCTTCATCTTTTGCAGAATGACAGAGGTTAGAGTTACTATCTTTTCTTACATACTTCAGATAGTCTTCAAATGTCACAGTGCTTGGCACAACTCAAGCTCTTAATAAATGGCAGCTTATTTTTCTTCATTTTGTTTTGGCAGGAAGAGGAAAACTTTCATGAGATTAGTTAGTGAAATGGTTTTCATAGACACCAGCAACTACAGCAGCTGCAGAATCCTAGCGTTTGTTTTGACAATGAAATCACCTTTGTGAAAATCAGAACTGAGGAAATTATGACAGTGAAAGAGATCAGACCTAACCAACCCGATCTTGCTTCTACCCTCTAAGCTGTCTTTGTTCATTCATGGGTGTAGGCCAAACTAGCCTTGGGAAGGAATTTAATTTATAGTTTAAACTCTGAAATTGATAAATTGATAAATTGATAAATAGCCCTTTCCCAAAAACAAAACAAAAAACCCTTCTTGAATGTGGACCAGCCTGCCTTTGTAGGACTAACAAATTAGCTACAAGATTAGAAATTACTGTTTGGAAGCCATGAAGCCTCTAGCTGCAAGAGTTTCAACTTCCCCAAATTGCTCCTGGGAATAACATCACTCTTGCAAAACCAAAGATCAGTGCTTGAGATATTTTGCAGACCCTGCATTCCAATGCAGCAGATGACACCATCCAGACCTACAATCTGGCTCAACCAGTCCTGCAATCCCATCCAGGAATGGAAGTCAGCAAGAAGAACTCACTTCGACCCCCTATGATTTCATCTCCAACCCAATCAATCAGCACTCCCTACTTCCCAAGCCCCAGACAAATTATCATTAAAAACTCTGATCCTCAAATGCCCCAGGAGACTGATTTGAGTAGTAAAACTCCAGTCTCCCGCACTGCCAGTTCTACAGTGAATTACTCTTTCACCATTGCAATTCCCCTGTCTTGGTAAATCGGCTCTGTCTAGGCAGCGGGCAAGGTAAAGCCATTGGGCAGTGACAACAAGATCTATAGATTCCGTTGTTATTTACCATCTCATATGGGGGCTCACTTGAATCATGCCAACCTCCAATGTCTCTCTTACTCTACTGCATGTGAAAAACTTCTAATGAAACAGAAAAATGCATACCATATAAAATTTAGTTACAAAGGAGAATCAGGGGCATCTCTGATTAATTAATTCATGGGAAAGTTTTCTTGCATTGTCTCCTTGCTGTATATAGTGATCCAGACCAAAATGTCAACACTTCAAATTTTAGCCGAAATATTCACACACACACACACACACACACACACACACACGGAGAGGTAGGAAAACATCACATGATGCAGATCATTTTTGGAGAAATTCAGGATATTTTGGTCTGATCCTAAAAGCAATACAAAAATCACTGAAATATTTTACTTAGGATTATATCTGATATGCATTTTGAAAAGATAACTCTCAATGCATGTGTGATACATGTGGAGATCTACTTTGTGGGAGCAAAATCAGACAGTACAGGAAGCTAATTATAGTCCTCGTAGACTATAATGGTGGTTTAGCAAATGTGGGGGTGGTACTACAAATGGAAAGAAATGGTCAAGCATAATATTTAAGGCAACATTGGCAGAGGTTGATGATGAATTAGAGATATGAATGAGGGAGAGAGAGATGTTTAGGATGACTGTCAAGTTTCTGGCTTGGTAGCTATATAACATTGCATGTAAATGTATTCCTTGATGGGTTTATTAAGGAGCCCAGGGGGAAAAAAAAGGCTTTACAATCAATGGAATCCACCATTCTTGGAGCAGAGTAGGAACTTTAAATAATTTTTGTTGTTGCTGTTACATAAACACATTAAATCCCAATTATTCTGCATGTATGTATATTTATGTGTGTGTATATATACATATACACATATACACTGGCTGACTGCAAGGCTGTGTTTCTTGATGGAAGCTCTAAAAGACAATTCATTTCCTTGCCTTTTCCAGGTTCTAGAAGCCACGTGCATTTCTTAGCTCAGGTCCTACCTCTTCCATCTTCTAAGCCAGTAACATCACATCTCTCTGACCCTTCTACTGTCACAACTCTCTTTGACCTAATCAGAAAGGTTTCTGATTTTTAAGGACTGAGGTGATTAGATTGGGCCCACCCACATAATCCAGGATAATCTCCCCATCTCAAGGTCCATTGCCTTACCCACATCAGCAGTGTCCCTTTTGCCATGTAAGGTATCATATTCAGATTAGGGAGACTGGGATGTGGACATCTTTGTGGAATGATTCATCTCCCTACCACACCTTCAAAGGTATAAACCCTTTTTAATAATATATTTCTTGACCTAACTGCTTCTCAGTTGCTCTATAATTATTTAATATAGGACTTGTAAAATACGTGTAAATAGCACTGCATGAAATGAGAAAAGGTTTCTTCCCATTTTAACTGCCCAACTCCTAATATTTAGCTGCTATCTGTAGTTCTTCTTCCCAATGTATGAATTAATTTAGATCTTTGTCCTCTGAGAATGGCTTTTTATACTAACCATGCCAGGCTACTTAAACATGTAAGTTTGACTGCTTGGGATAATTTCCATTTAAAATTTTTCTGAATTAAAAGTATCATCATATAATGCAAGAAACTGCCAAGTCTGAAAAGACTCAGTTGTCAGAGGGTCTGAGATCCAAATCTCCAGCCCCCTAAAAGAGAGCTTTGCATGCAAAAATAATAAATGAATAGAAATAAAAATATACATGTTTTTAATTGGTATATTTTGAATGGAAGTTGGTAATTTGAGGGAGTTGTCAGCATCTGTCTGAGGGAAGGTTGATGGAGGCTGCAAAGGCTTTCAGCAAAGGGTCTTTCCTGTGTAATGTTTTATAAATGGGCTCAAATGAACCCTTTTAGAGGTGGAGAGTTGGACCATTAAAAACCACCTCCACCTGTAGGATTTATTTTCAATTCGACTGCAATAATTTTATCAGCATGCCAATGGGTACAGGTGCTGCCAGAGTCAATCTTTTTGCTGTATCTTTCTGTCACAGGGCAGACTTCCCTTTAATTGTTCCCCAAATTTGCAAGCACCCCTCCTTTCCAGGCTTGCTGACATTTTTCAAAATGAATTTAACAACAAGAACAATAAAAACTTCCCCTCACCCCCTCATTATTCCATTTGTAAAATGGTGTAACCATTTCTGGTTCTCCAACATAATCTGCTCTGTCTTAAAGCCAGACTCTTAATGAGGCATCTGGCTCAGTCTCCCCCACAGTCAGAGTATGAGGAAAGCTTGCTGACAATCTAGTATATGAATGTGATGGTTAATTCTTTCAGGAAAGCTTAGCAGTGCAGTAAGGAGAATCATCTGCTGCATTAATGAGTTAAGCCGAGAAGGTCAGATTTTGTAGCCCCTGAGTAATATTAGAGCCATTTCCAGTTGAGTGTGCTCCTCACGGTTGTGTCTTATCTAATTTCCTTGAAAATCCATGATTTACAATGTCAACAGTGGCACTTCTTCCTCTGCCTTCTTCTCAAAATGACTCCCCCTGAAACAGTTGCTTCCAGCAGCCCAAGAAGCAGAGCCTTATGGAATGTTAAGAAATGGGAAGAACTGAAAGAGTGCCAGGCAAACAACTTGCTCCTTTATCTCATGTTTTACCATACCAGACATTGGTTTGATTCTGACTCAGGCTTTGGTATATAAGTTTTAATTAAAGGCAGATGACTACTTTCCTAATATGCCAGCCCGACCAGGCAGAACGAAAATAAAATGATGAAATGTAGTAGGTTATGTGCAAAGTTCTATCTTCAAGTCAAAAAATAAATGTTATATGTACAAGTTTCTATGCTCCTCCACTATCTCCTCCTATCCAGCCTGCTCTTCTTGCAGCTTTCCACACGCCTGAGCCTAAAATTTAGGAGTCATCCATTTTGCCTCTCTTTATCCTATTTCCCACATCTAATTAATCAGCAAGTCATTCTGTCTATACTTAAAAATAGATCCCAAAGTATATTCATCCTGTTTATTAAAACAATAAGGAATGGGAATCATTTAGAAGTTCAGTCATGCCTTTCTTCTTTAGGTCAGGGCTGATTGTAACAAAAGCTGTTACTCCTTGAGAGCAATGGGAACTTAAAAAAATCCTCTAAGTAATAGAGGTCAGATGATATTTATCCAGTAGAAGCAAGTTAGACACAATTATCTAAATTAGTGGCATACTCAGAGTGGGAACCAGCATAACTTGACCCATAGAAAGGTACGGAACATGGAGTTGCTAGGAGCAAAATATATGGTATTCAACAAGTATTATTTAATTTGTATATTCAAAAGAAAAGAAAAGTGGAAGATATAAAGTTGAAGGCAGTCACCTCAATGAAAAGTCATGATCCTTTGCTCAGATTCTTGAAGTTAGCTCATTTTGGGGCCCAGAATTTATTTTCTAAAGAAGAGGACCAGTCTGCAGGAAGGACTATGGAATATCGTATACCAATGACTACAATTCACTCAATCCTCTGCCAAAGGAACCAAATGGAGGGGAAAAAGCCATGTAAGACTTATTCATGGATAAGTTGGTTGAATACATTGATATACGTCAAAAATGAATTGCAGCTACACTATAGTCCTACTCAGGTATGGTGTTGAAAGACAACAGTGACAGGAAATTTCAACAGACAAAACTTCAAGCAGTGAACTTGGTCATTTATATTCTGTAGGAAGAGAAGTAGCCTGGTATAGTAATATATAAAAATGCACTGAAAGTGAAGAGTAGCTTAGTTTGTTAATCTGGGGGCTGGATGAAGAAACAGAAGATTAGAAGATTGTGACAAGGAAATCTCAAAAGAAGCATGTGAATACAGCAACAGAAACATGCAAAATGGTGAAGATCTTCAGATTGCATATTAATGACCACCAGAATTTATCTACTATGAAAGAGACCCACCAACCAATTTGACATGGTGGCTTAGCCACTTGATTTTAACCTGCTTAATCCGTCAATTTCCATCTGCAGTTAACATTCATGCAGTCATTCTGGTGGCAGGAGTGGAGGCTATGGATAGGACTCTCACTCACAAAAGCCATTTTAGTTTTCACCACTGCCAAATGTCCAACCTGCCAGAAAAAAAGACCAGTGCTGAGTCACCGATAAGGTACCATTCCATAAGGAGCCTAACTAGCCCTTAATATTGGCAGGTTTGTTATACTGAAGCTTTTTCATTCTGGTGGAATTGTTGAAAGGGTCAGCATTTTATCTTGAGCAAAATTGACATATATTCCTGGTAGGTATTCCCAGAAAGTCTTATCTGTTTAGCTTATCAGAGGATTTACAGAGTTTTAATTCACTGAAGAAGGATGTTTTACAACATGCATCTACCTAAAGATACTGCTTTATAGAAATAGATATGTGGCAATGGGCATATGGCTATAGAAGCCACTAATCCTGTCACATACAACAGCCCTTGGAAACCAGCAACATGACAGAGAAATCAAATGGCCTTTAGAAGGCACAGCTGAGGTTCCATCTTGCTTATGGTGCTCTGCTACTCATCCACCAGAACAGAGTATATGCTCTAAGTCAACAACCACTGGAAGGCGCTATGTCCTCAAATGTGAAACAGAGATAAAAGCAGTGGTCCTGCTTACTTTTATTCCCAGGGACCTACTTGGAGAATTTTTTTTTTTTTTTTTTTTTTTTTTTTTTTCACAATTCTAGGCTTCATGTCTATAGAAGTACTGGTTCCTCAGAGGAAATACTTTTACCAGTGGATGCAGAAGGAATCATGTTAAACTTTAAGCTATGTCTGCCACTCTACTGCCTCAGGTTCTTGGTGCCAAGAGACAAATAAGCAAGGAAGAATTAACATCCTTTCAGGCATAATTTACCCTAATTATAAGGAAAAGGTAGGTTTGTTCTTTCAAAGTGAAGGTAAGAAAGAACACCTGGGAATTCAAGTGATTCATTGGGGCATATCTTGCTACTCTTCTGCACAATTTCAACAATAAACAGACAATTGCAGCAAACAAAGCCTGAAAGAAGTAAGGTGAGTAGGGACTCCAACCCTTCAGTGATGAGTGTTTGAGTCACCTTATCAAATAATTCACCTAGGCTAACAGGGGGGCTAACTGAGGGTGGGGAGAATCTAAAGTGAGTAATACAAAGAAAGAAAAGAGAATGCATTGCACCTCTGAGATGAACTTTAGTGGCAAGAGGCTGTGGCTCATGCCACTAAACTTCTTTTTATTTCTGCAGGAAGGAAAACCAACCAGAACCCTGGACAAGCTTTTTCTCTAATGGGAGAGAAGTTTTACATGAAGCAATGGATCTTAGGAGCATAATAAATGGACTTTACAGACTGCTGTCAGGTGCCACCAAGATCCCCTGAGATGCTCCTTCCCCTGCTGCCAGGGGTATTGCCAGCCAAGGGCTCAGAGGTTAAAAATTGACTTCAGCAAAAGCTGTCAACATCATACAAGTTTGTATCTCCTCTCTGGGAGCAGTTTCATCAATGATTTATTAGTTGATGTGAGATATAAAGGTCCAATCCCCATGCTTCAATTTGGGACAATCTTGAAGGCCATCAGAGCTCCAGAGCTCCCTGTGTAACAGGTTGAGGCTCTGTTGTGCCTGCATTACACTTCAACGCTTCCTTGGCCTCACTCTGCTTTCCTCAGGACCTCACTGATGTTCTCCCTGGGAGTACTCCCCACTGAATTATTTGCAAGTGAAACTATGTGTTGAGGTCCGTTTTCCAGGGTAGCTACCCCAAGACAAATACTGACAATCATTAGTTGCCACACACTCAGAAAAGAGAGGTGATGAAAGCACAGGCTCTGTACTTGTGAGACCATACCTTGGGCAGTGTTGTAGGTTGATGTTTTAAGAGTGTCTGACAAATTCAAATGCACAAGCTGGTGAAATATCTATAAAAAGCATCAGATGAGGAAGCATCAGGCAGGAGCTTGGATTTTTAAATGAAGTACATTAGATTTAGGTTGATTGTGATAGCTGTCTTTCGATCATTGAAAAACTAACATATGAGAGGAAGACTGGGAATTTGTCTTACATTACCCATAATATAGATGTAAGATCAATGAGTAAAAATTACAGAGCAGATTTCAATTCAGAATAAAAAGAAACATAACACCTGATAATTAAAAATTTCAACAACTGAATGAGTTGCTCTGAAAGAGAATGAGTTCCCTGTCATTGAAGGTATTTGTCTTAGTCTATTCAGGCTGCTATAACAAAAATATCAGAAACTGGGTAGCTTATCAATAATAGAAATTTATTCATTACAGTTTTAGAGGCTAGGAAGTCCAAGAGCAAGGTGCTAGCAGATTTGGTGTCTGGTAAAGGCCTGCTTTCTGGTTCATCAGTGATGTCTTCTAGCTGTGCCCTCACATGTGGAAGGGGAAGGGCAGCTCTCTGGGATCTTTTAGGACGACACTAATCGCATTCCTGAGGGTTCTGCCCTCATGACCTAAGCCTTACTGTCACCTTGGGAATTAGGATTTCAATATAGGAATTTGAGGATGAGGGAACACAAACATTGATACCATAGCAGTATATAAGGAGAAGCTGCATAATCATTTTTGTGGACATTGTTAGTATAGTTTTGGGGTCATAAATTAAATGAATTATAAGGTGTGTGTTAGTTTTCTATTACTCTATAGCAAACTATCACAAAAGTAGCAGCTTAAAACAATACATATTTATCTCACTGTTTCCATGGGTCAGGAGTCTGGATGTGTGTTATCTGCAGCTCACCAGTTTGAATCATGGAGTCAACTAGGTCTGGGGTGTCCTCTTAATGCCTGGGGCCCTCTTCCATGCTCACTGTGGTTGGCTGCAAGGTGCATAGTTTCTTGGAACTCTTGAATTGAAGTCCTTGTTATTTTGCTGGTTGGACAGGGGACTCTCTACGATACTAGAGGTTACTCCTTGTTTCTTGCCACATACCACCCTCCTCTGCCCCCTGCTTTGGCCCTCTATATTCTTACATTCAAATCTTTCCCCAGGAAGGGACCATGACCTTTTAAGGGTTTACTTTATTAGGTCATTCCAAATCAGATAAGTCAATTGATTTGTAATGTCATCGTAGGAGTGATATCCCATCATATTCACAGATTCTACCCATATTTAATGGAAGACAATTATACAAGGCATGTATACTAGGAGTCAGGAATCTTGGGTCCAGTCCCATTTCAGAATTCTGCCTGCCATATTGCGCTTTCCACATATACATCTCCAGAATTCAGGTCACCACGATCATTCATGGACGATCACTAAATTAAAGATCTCATGGGATGACAAAGTATACTTCCTGGGCTGATTTTTAACATGACATCAGCCTTGGTCCTGAGATAATAAGACCATCTCCAGGTTAGTGAAACCTCAGAGGTTTCTGGTGAGGTTGCCGTGGGATATGAGTGTTTAGAGCAATGCCCATAGCACTCCAGCCTTCCCCAGGTACCTCTGAAACATCGTGGATCTAGAGATGATTTGGAATCCCCAGAATTTCTGAGGACCAAAAAGAATAGTTGCTGAACACCCAGAACAGTGTGTGGTACTAGAAGACTTCTGGAAATAGACTACAATTTTTCAGGGTTAAGCCATGAAGAGGTTCAATTCCCCTCCTTCTGTTCTTTGCCTCAGTTTTCAGCTTTTCATCTGGCGACTAAAGGGTTAGGATTTTGTGCAGAATTATGACAGTAGCTCAACCAAGACCCCTCCCTAAAGAGAGAAAGGATGGAATTACTGGATAGAAATTTAGATATGGAAAGCCATACACACTAAGGATCTGGCTACAAATGCCTCCGGGCCCTGAAGGAGGTGATACAGAGATGATTATCTGTCACCCACAATAAGCCAGCCTAATCTGCTTTCATTGTATGTGTCTACTGCTTCCTGTGACTGTGCCCCTCCAAGTCAGACTGAAAATAACTCATTTGGCTTCACCAAGGTGTGAAACTGAGAGAAATCCTGGCTCTCCTGACATTTTGGCTTCCAGTTCCTATATCACTGGCCCTGAGAGAGCTGAGCCAAGCAAATAGATCTTTATCTTTGTTCAGTGAGCTGCTTATCTCATCCTTCAGCAGGAACCAAGCAACCTTTTTAAATAAGGGTGTAATGTTGGACAGACCCTAAACAATGAGTCTTGCTTTGTATAGAAATTCTAAAGAAATGGACACTCTATATAAAATTATACAACCTCATGAACACTGTTCTAAACTAATATTCAAGCAGAATCAAAGCATGCTATTTTTTTGGATAAGCAGTTAACATATTTGAGCTAAGCCTTTTGATTTTACCTCTAAACTTATATCCACATAATTTGAAGTAGACTCCACCCTCACTTATTTTTTATTCTGTGGGCATGTATGTTTGTGTGTATTAGTCTGCATATATGTCATTGTTTTGATAAAAAAAAATCCTTATAGAAAATGCAGGAAAAAATAGAAGCTATTTATATTTTCTCCAATCAGAGATTACCACTATAAATGCTTTGAATTATATCCATTGCATTTTTGATGCATATTTTATTTGTATCATGCATGCTGTTTGGTAGACTAATTTTTTATAAAAAATATATCATGCATGAGATTGAGAGACAGCAGGGACCATAAATTCTCAAAACCTTGAACATCTGCTCTTGTTATCACTGTTAGGCTTTAACTTTAAGCCTCTTTGTATAACCCCATCTCCAGTGAATTTCACTATATCTGATAGGCGTCAAGGGACTATGTCAGTCCCTCTAATTTAGGATTAGACTAATAGACTTCGTTGTTTCCTAGCTCCTAACTCCTATACTCACGTACTTTTAAAAGACAAAATTTAGAGAAACAAGAATTCCAAGAGCAAAGAAATTTAAAGGATGCTTTCTTTGTGAATGTCAGAATTATTGTCTTTTTCTTTCTCCATAATAAAAACTCCACCCTCTAGCACAATGGCCAATGACCTAGAAATGTCCTTCTCCCATGTGAAAACTTCTTTTTATAAGGATAGAAAATAATCTTTGCAACCCCTTCCTCATGCACAGGGATCAGTACATGCCATTTTTAATTAGCATTTTTTTCAACCAATTACAGCTTTGAAGACTTTTTTTATGGCTGTAGAGTTTCCCATACACTCCAGATAGTTGGATGTACCATATTTCCACTATATTGGAGTATTAACTGTTCCCATGTTTTCCTTATATGTAAGACCATATTAAATGTCCATGTACATTACTCTCTAAAAATGTTTTTCCCTACATTTCAAAAGTCTAGTTCACAAAAAGAAAAAGAGAAAGAGAAATGAGTCAATGCATACCACTTCAAAAAACATTCACAAAGGAAGACACCAAGAGAATAAGAAAGGAACAAAGGAACTAAAAATCAATTAGAAAATAACAAAATGGCAGTAATAACTTCTTGCCTATCATTAATTACTTTAAGTGTAAATGAATTAAATTTTTCAATCAAAAGGCACAGAGTGGCTGCATAGATAAATAAAAACAAGATCCAACCATATGCTGCCTACCCGAGACAAAATTTAGCCTTAAGGACATATATAGGCTGATAGTGAAGGACTGATGAAAGATATTACATGAAAATACTAATCAAGCAAGAGCATAAATAGCTATAGTTATATCAGACAAAATAGACTTTCAATCAAAATGTATCACAAAAGCCAGAAAGGTCACTATATATTGATAAAGGGTTAGCTGATTAAAAGGATGTATGTCCAACATTGGAACACCTAAATATAGAAAGCAAATAATCACAAAATTAAGAAAAAATAGATGGTAATATAATAATAGTAGGGGAATTTAATACCCCACTTTCAACAACGGATAGATCATGCAGATAGAAATAAATAATGAAACAGCAGATTTGAATAATACTATAGAACAAATGGAACTAACAGATATATACAGAAATTCCCTCCAACAAAGCAAAATACAGTGCTTTTCTTTTTCTCAAAAGTACACAAAACAGCCTCCAGGATAAGTCATATACTAGGCCACAAACAACTCTCCGTAAATTTAAAATGATTGAAATAATCTCAAGTAGATTTTCAGACCACAGTGGTATAAAACTAGAAATTAATAACAGGATAGATTTTGGAAAATTTACAAATACATGCAAACTGAACAGATCTTGAGAAACCAATTGATCAAAGAATAAATATGAAGAAAAATAAAAAAGTATCGAGGCAAATGAAAATAGAAATACAACATACAACAATATACAATACGCAAAAAGAAATAGTTCTAAGAGGGAAGTTTATAATGATAAACGCCTACATTAAGAGAAAAAAAAATCTCAAATAAACAACTTAACTTCACACTCCAAGGAACTAGAAAAAGAACAAAGTAAGCCCAATGTTAGTGAGAGGTGACAGCGTGCTGGCAGTCCTCACAGCCCTCACTTGCTCTTGGCGCCTCCTCTGCCTGGGCTCCCACTTTGGCGGCACTTGAGGAGCCCTTCAGCCCACCGCTGCACTGTGGGAGCCCCTTTCTGGGCTGGCCAAGGCGGGAGCTGGCTCCCTCGGCTTGCAGGGAGGTGTGGAGGGAGAGGCTTGAGCGGGAACCAGGGCTGGGTGTGGTGCTTGCAGGCCAGCTGGAGTTCCAGGTGGGTGTGGGCTTGGCAGCCCTGCACTTGGAGCAGCCAGCGGGCCCTGCCGGCCCCGGGCAATGAGGGACTTAGCACCCGGGCCAGCAGCTGCGGAGGGTGTACTGGGTCCCCCAGCAGTGGCAGCCCACCAGCGCTGCACTCGATTTCTCACCTGGCCTTAGCTGCCTTCCCACGGGGCAGGGCTCGGGACCTGCAGCCCGCCATGCCTGAGCCTCCCACCCCCTCCATGGGCTCCTGTGTGGCCCGAGCCTCCCCAATGAGTGCCACCCCCTGCTCCACAGCACCCAGTCCCATCGACTACCCAAGGGCTGAGGAGTGCTAGTGCACGGCATGGGACTGGCAGGCAGCTCCACCTGCAGCCCCGGTGCAGGATCCAAGGATCCACTGGGTGAAGCCAGCTGGGCTCCTGAGTCTGGTGGAGATGGAAAACCTTTATGTGTAGCTCAGGGATTGTAAATACACCAACTGGCACTCTGTATCTAGCTCAAGGTTTGTAAACACACCAGTCAGCACCCTGTGTCTAGCTCAGGGTTTGTGAGTGCACCAGCTGACACTCTGTATCTAGCTGCTCTGGTGGGGCCTTGGAGAACCTTTGTGTGGATACTCTGTATCTAACTGATCTGATGGGGACGTGGAGAACCTTTATGTGTAACTCAGGGATTGTAAACACACCAATCAGGGCCTGTCAAAACAGACCACTGGGCTCTACCAATCAGCAGGACGTGGGTGGGGCCAGATAAGAGAATAAAAGCAGGCTGCCTGAGCAGGCAATGGCAACCCACTTGGGTCCCCTTCCACACTGTGGAAGCTTTGTTCTTTCGCTCTTTGCAATAAATCTTGCTACTGCTCACTCTTTGAGTCCACACTGCTTTTATGAGCTGTAATACTCACCGCGAAGGTCTGCAGCTTCACTCCTAAAGCCAGCGAGACCACGAGCCCACCAGGAGGAATGAACAACTCCAGATGTGCCGCCTTAAGAGCTGTAACACTCACCACAAAAGTCTGCAGCTTCACTCCTGAGCCAACAAGACCACAAACCCACCAGAAGGAAGAAATTCCGAACACATCCGAACATCAGAAGGAACAAACTCCAGACACGCCAACTTAAGAACTGTAACACTCACCGTGAGGGTCCGCAGCTTCATTCTTGAAGTCAGTGAAACCAAGAACCCACCAATTCAGGACACATTAGCAGAAGGAAAGAAGTAGTAGAGAATAGGGCAGTTTGGCTACATCAAAGTACAAAGCTTCTTTACAGCAAAGGAAACAAACAAAATTAAAACAAAATATGGAATCACAGAAAATATTTGTAAACCATATATCTGATAAGGGGTAAATATCCAAGATATGTAAGAAACTCACACAACTCAGCAAAAAACAAATAATCTGATTAGAAAATGAACAAAGGACCTGCAAATATTTTTTTTCAAAAAGGCATACAAATGTCCAACAGATATGTGAAAAGGTGCTCAACATTACTAATCATCAGGGAAGAGCAAATCAATACCACCATAGGCTATCACCTCACACTGGTTAGGATATCTATTACCAAAAAGACAAGAGATAAGAAGTGCTGCCAAGGATGTGAGGAATCCTTTATCCACGTTTGGTCAAAATGTAAATTGGTACAGTCATTATGAAAAACAATGTGAAGGTTTCCTCAAAAAATTAAAAATAAAAAAAAATTATACTATCTGGCAATCACACATTTGGGTTTATATCCAAAGAAAATGAAATCAATATCACACACACATGCAAAAAAATCTGGGCTAGGTATGATGGCTCATTCCTGTAATCCCAGCACTTTGGGAGGCTGAGGCAGGAAGATAGCTTGAGGCCAGGAGTTTGAGACCAGCCAGGCAACACAGCCAGACACCATCTTTACAAAAAACAAACAAAACGAAAAATTAGCTGGATGTCGTGGTACGCACCTATAGTCCCAGCTACTCAGAAGGCTGAGGTGGGAGAATTGCTTGAGCCCAGAAGATCAAGGCTGCAGTGAGCCAGGATCACACCTGGGTGATGGAACAATACTCCATCTCATTTAAAAATAAAATAAAATTAAAATTAAATTAAATGTTTAAAAATAAAATCTCTGCACTCCATGTTCATTGCAGCATTATGCACAATAGCTAAAATATGGAAACAACCTAATTGTTCAGTGAAAGACGAGTGGATAAAGAAAATATAGAATATATACAGTTGATTCCTGAACAATGCAGGGTTTGGGACACCAACATCCTGTGTAGTCAAAAATCCATGTATAACTTCTGACTGGCTAAAAACTTAAAGACTAAAAGCCTACTACTGACTTACTGATAACTTAGGCAGTCAATTAAAACATATTTTATATGTTATATATATTATGTACTAGATTTTTACAATAAAGTAAGCTAGAGCAAAGAAAATATTATTAAGATAACCACAAGGAAGAGAAAATATATTTGCTATTTACCAAGTGAAAGTGGATCATCATAAAGGTCTTCAATGTCACTGTCTTCAAGCTGGGTGGGCTGAGGAGGACGAGGAACAGAGGGGTTGGTCTTGCTGTTTCACGGATGGCAGAGCCAGAAGAAAATCCACATGTAACTGTACCCACACTGTTCAAACCTATATTGGATAGAAAATCCACATATAAGTACCCATGCTGTTCAAACCTGTATTGATCAAGGTCCTTGATGTGTGTGTGTGTGTGTGTGTGTGTGTGTTCATATACACACAGACAACGATATCTTATTCAGCTAAAGAAGAAAACTCTGCCATTTAGAACAACAAAAATGAACCTGGAAGACATATGCTTAGTGAAATACATCAGACACAGAAAAACAAATACTGTATGATCTCACTTATGTGTGGGATCTAAAAATGTCAAATGCACACAAGAAAGCAGAATGGAGTTTGCCAGGGTCTAGAGTGTAAGGTAAATGGGGAGATGTTGGGCAGAGGGTACAAAGTTTTAGTTATGAGTTCTGGAGATCTAATGTACAGCATGGTGACTATAGTTAATAATAATATAACATCTACTTGAAAATTGATAGGAAAGCATATATTAAATGTCCTCAACATACACACACACGCACACTAGTGACTGTGGATGGTGATGGATGTGTAACTTAATTTTGTTATGGTAATCATTATACAATGAGCACATATATCAAATCGTATTGTACACTTTGAAAATACACATTTTTATTTGCTATTTAAATACTTTAAAAGTTAAAAAAGACGTATTCTGGCCGGGTGCGGTGGCTCAAGCTTGTAATCCCAGCACTTTGGGAGGCTGACACGGGCGGATCACGAGGTCAGGAGATCGAGACCACGGTGAAACCCCGTCTCTACTAAAAATACAAAAAAAAATTAGCCGGGCGTGGTGGTGGGCGCCTGTAGTCCCAGCTACTCAGAGAGGCTGAGGCAAGAGAATGGCGTGAACCTGGGAGGCGGAGCTTGCAGTGAGCCGAGATCGCGCCACTGCACTCCAGCCTGGGCGACAGAGCGAGACTCCGTCTCGAAAAACAAACAAATAAACAAAAAAGACGTATTCTAAATTTTAAAGAGTAAATACAAAATGGATTGAATACACTCAATAAAGTTTTCTAGCATGAGGGATAGCAAAAGGGCAGCACAGTGACAGAAAGGTTTGGGAAAAATCTAGAAAGTAGAGACAGCAGAACTGTGGAGAAGAAAGCGCTGGCTTGTAGACTTCCCAAGGGAGCCTTTCTCTGGACACTTCTCACCACTGCAAGACAGCTTGCTGTTTGGCCCTCCCTTCATCTCACTCCTAAGGCTTAATTTATCTGGGAAAACCATCAAACTATATTCAAGTTATGGTGTAAATGTTATGCTAGCAAATAACTTTGGAACTAGATTTGCCTATGTCTTAAGTAGGTAGGTAAATCATACCTCCACTACGCTGCTGGTGTCAAAGCAGTTACTGGGACAGGAGAACAGAGGAAGAGATAGTTTTATAAGTAGATATTTTATAAGTAGATATTTGTATGTAAGTGTATATATAAATATACATATATATGTGTATATATGTATGTATATATACACATATATGTATATACATATACACATATATTTATATACATATATACATATATGTATATACAAATATGTATATATGTATATACATATATATACAAATATACATATTTATATGTATATACGTATACATACATACAATATATATAGTCTATATATACATACAAATATATACACATACATACAAATATATATATACACATACATACAAATATATACACATGTATATACACACACACGTGTCCATTACTACTATTAAGCCTCATTATAACAGTCTCCACAGACATGGAATTTCCTTAAAATAAGCATTCCTTGCAATCTCATTCCTTCCTCTAGTTTCTCAGTCTTACACCCACAGTGTTATATGCTCCTATCTAAAAATACAGCAGCACATGTTTATGTAAAAATACCATGTCATGAAGATAACAAGAGAGGGCTCCCTTGAAAAGCCGGGTAGTAAGAAGAGAACCGAGCTGAAAATTGGGAGCTTTGGTTTCTAATTTTGCTTCTGCCTGTGATTAAGTCTGAAGATGCAACCAAGTCAAACAATGTCTCTAAGTCTCAATGTCTTCATTTGTAAATAAGTGGTTTGGACAACGTGCTATCTAAACTCCTTTTAGTGCTATTGTTGTATGTGTCTGATGAGAGCTAATAGTGAAGGCTCTTTACAACAGTATGGTCCATAAATTCTTGCCTTATATTTCCTATTTTATGAAGTTCTTTCTTAAAATTTTTGAATTAGATCATCACTTATTGGGGGTATCCACAAGTAGTCTTGGAGGGGAAATGCATTAAAACAAGCTAATATATCCATTTCTACTTCCTGAGATAACTTAAATTTTAAGTTGAAAGAATCTTTTTCTATTTAAATGAAAGCAAATACATCTCATGAAGATGCCTTCAACTATGAAAGGACCGAGAAACACTACTGCGACAAAAAAACTTGCCTCAGAGAAAAATACTTTTTTTAGTTATAAATTTATTAAAACCCAGTGGTTCCTAACCAGAAACAATTCTACCCTCAGGGGACATTTGACAATGTCTGGAGATGTTTTCGTTGCCCACTAAATCTATTGACATTTAGTGGGTAGAGGCTGGGGATGCTGCTAAGCATCCCACAACGCACAGGACAGCCCCCTACAACAAAGAATTTCCCTGCCCAAAATTCCAATAGTGCTGAGGTTGAGACACCCAGATATAACCCTCTCAAGTTCACTAACCACACATTCTATCAAGCTTGAAATACCCAGGTTGACACCGAGACCAGGAGCCTCACCAGAAAATGTTCATTTTAGATTTGCCTAGAAAGAAACCATCCTCTCAGATAAAATTCTGTAAAAGAGTTTGGCAAAAAACTGATTACTTTTGTGCATGCAGGCATTTATTCTTCTATTCTGAGTTAAAAATCCTGCAAACTCAGCTATTTTGTGTTTCATATATTGCTGTTGCATATCTTGATTTCTAAAGGTTCTTTTTCAATCTGTAGCAAAAAATGTACCTAATATTAGTTATGGTTATATTGAAAAATATGGAAATCCAAAAAGCTAGTCAGATTCTTAGGCATTCCTGCACACTATCATATCAGAAGGTATTAGTGGAGCGTCATACTATGGTTTCAAGTTCCCCCTCTTCAAACTAGTTGTGTTCTCTGTAACTGATAGATTTTTGTGATGGGCTTCGGCCTTCTATTTAACTCAAATAATCACTAGTAACTGACATTTATGATGAAGAAATTGATTATTCAACAAAGAAGAAGTTTGTACAATTTTCTGAAATGAATACTGAAGACTATATTGACCAAAGATCAAATTTCTAATATTACTCATTCCTACTTTCACATCTAGTATCCTCTGTTTACAATGTGGGGATTTACATGCAAAGATGGCCACTATTAATTTATTGCTTTTTTATACAGGCATGCAACTCTCCTTTCAAGTGGAGTTTATTCCTTCCTTCACCCTCTTGCATATGAGCTGGCCTAGGACTGCTTTGACCATTAATTTCAGTGGAAATGCTATTGTGCCAGTTTGGGGCCTAGACTTTAACAAAACTAGCAGTTTCTGCTTTCTTCCTCTTGGAAGCCATCCCCTGTGCTGTGAGGAAGCCCAAGCAACCACATGGAAAAGTCCATAGGAAGAAGAATCAAGGCCTGTAGACAGCAGCCCCAACTGAGCTACCAGCTGGCAGCCATCAACAATTTGTTTGCCACTGAGTAAGCGAGCTTAGACATGGATCTGTCAACCTTATTTGCACCACCCCAGGTGACACCATATAGAAAACAGACAAACTGACCACACCTAATCCTGCCCAATTTACAATTTCCATTGTTTGAAAAATTGAAATGGCCAAATTACAATATCTAGAGTGAATAATTGTTTGTATTTTAAATCATTAAGTTTTGCAGTAAGTTTTATGCAGCAATAGACTACCAAAGCATACACCAACGTCTGAATTAAAATGTGACTCCTATTAACAGCTTTTTAACATCATATGAAGAATACTCAATTTCTATTTGCAAATGTCTCATGAGTTATCTTTCTTATAAATTAGATTCCTTGGGACCTTTGAGATGTTCAGATATGCAAACAATGCCAACTGAATAATCTGTTGATAAGTACATAGATTTCACTGCAAAGTTTATATAGTTTTCATCATGTTTTTATGACCATAATGTTCTACACCCAGCTTTCTGTGGTGGTATAGGCAAAATGAGAACATAGCACTGTGTGAATTTGGAATCCCTGAACTTTTTTTTTTTTTTTTGAGACAGAGTTTTACTCTTGTTGCCAAGGCTGGAGTGCAATGGCACGATCTCAGCTTACTGCAACCACTGCCTCCCAGATTCAAGCGATTTTCCTGCCTCAGCCTCCCGAGTAGCTGAGACTACAGGCATGAGCCCCCACGTCCAGCTAATTTTTTTGTATTTTTTAGTTGAGATGGGGTTTTGCCATGTTGGCCAGGCTGGTCTTGAATGCCTGACCTCAGGTGATCCACCCACCTCGGCCTCCCAATTTGCTGGGATTATAGGTGTAAGCCACCTCGCCTAGCGTTGTTTTTTTTTTTTTCTTTTTTTTTTTTTTAGCAACAGAGTCTCGCTCTGTCACTCAGGCTGAAGTACAGTGGTGCAATCATCGCTCACTGAAGTCTATACTTCCCAAGCTCAAGGGATCCTCTTGTCTCAGCCTCCCAAAATGCTGGGATTACAGGCATGAGCCAGCACACTCAGTTTAGATTCCTTGATCTTTTACATGGCAGTTACTACCGTAATACTGACTCCCTCCACGCAGCAAAGTAATGACTCTGAACCTATATCCTGTAAAGAAGCACAGTCAGAAAAAAGTTGGTGTGGGGCTGTAATGCAAAGCCACCTGAGTTTGTCTTTGTAGGTGGTCATCATTGCTACTTTCTGCTGACTTTTTATTTTGCCCTCACCACCCCTGAGTCAGCAAGCATTTAATCAGATGTTTTCACATATCAATCTACACTTCATATTTTAAGTACAACTTAGAGTCTAGGGTGAAAGTACTAAATTTGAAATGTCTCTTCTTGTTTTATAAGAACACCCAGAACATTAATAACATTTGTAAATTCTAGTTGGTTGTTCTGATGTTCTTTAAACTATGATTCAAACTGATAAAGGATTATTTTATCGCAAACTACCATCAATTCCGACGATTACATTTTTGGTTAATTTTTATCAAATGCAATACCAAGTCTAGATGCCAGAGGTCATAGACTGTAATAACATCTACCTAAACTTATACGCTTTAGAAAAGATAAAATATCGAATGAAAATATTTGGAGTAGACAATATACACCTATAAATAGGATTTATTTTTTGAATCACTATATACTGAATATGGAAGGCATAGGTAAAACTTAAAAATAGGTAGCATATCAGGAAAATGCATCCTTTGCAGTAACTGGAGCCACCAAAGTATAGAGCAGCAAGCATTTCTGTTAATTTCTCTGTGGCCTCTAAATAACCTGGTAGATACTTGAACAGATAAAAACAGAAAGTTTCAATTTTACCCAGCTAAAGGAAGGCATTCACAATGAATGTAACCAGACTTTTTTTTCAGAGACAAGAACTTGATGATTCATAAAGCTTTGTGAAGTGTGGTTACTACAAGACTTGGAGTAGTTTGAAAGAAACTTGTGACTTCTAAAAGCAGCTGAGAGAAAGGTCAGTAGAATGGACCAGTGGAGTAAGTTGTCCAAAGAACCTGAAAATTTCTACTGAATCAATCAACTAGAATGGGGAATTGAAATGAAACAGGTTATTTGAAGACACCACATTCCAAATGACCCAATCTCATTCTGCTTATATTTGCTTAACTATGCCTTTCATTGATTAGTTACGTGTATACCACTACTACGATATGTTTAATTCATAAATTGGGTAGCCTCTCAACATCATCTTTGGAAATAATTATAATATACATTATAAATAAGTGCAATAAACATTGTTTTTTATATTGTATAAGCAAATTTAACATGAGATCTACTCTTTTAACAATTTTTAAGTCTAAAATATTCTCAAGTATAGGCTAATTGCTTTCGTTTTTATTCAGTTTTCTCATATCATTGTAACCAGAAGATAATAAAAGTTCTATGAAATCAAAAAAACACCTCTTCTAATCATTAAATTTATTATGATTATGCAACCATCTGGGATGAGGCTGTGAACACAACTGGTACTCATCAGATGTGTGAGGACTGCGATGTCAGTGAGAAAAGTGTTTAGTGCTTCACTTGGCAAATTAACAAATACTATTGGAGGTAACATAGTGTAAAGTCTAGGAGCATGGGTTCTGACCTGGGTTTAAGCCCCAGCTCTGTCATTTTAGAAGCTACTGCCCTGGTGCAACTTCACTTCCCTGAGCTATTGTATCCTTATCTACAAAACAGATGTAAATGTGGTAAATCTGTAGGTTTGCTTTGATGATTCAATGAGAAGATGCAAATGTGAAGAATGTTAACATATAAATATTTAGAGCCCCTTCCCTTCCCTTACCCACCAGGGATAAACGTATAAGTAAAAACAGGTTAGGTTTTCTGTGATAACAAACAACCTCCACCATCTTCAGCTAAGTTGTCTGCAGACAGCTCTCTGAGGAGCTGTCCTCCACTGTTGGCTCAGCATTTTCTGCTCTTTGGATCTCATGGCACCTCTGTATCAACACATGCTTTCTCAACATGCTAGCAGGAGAACAGAATGCTAGAGAATCAAGAACCCATTGATATTTCCACCCAAAATTAATGCATGTTTCTTTTGTTTTCCCTGTATTGGTCACAGTAGCCACATGGCCACACCTAAGTTCAGGAGCTGGGCAGTGTAATATTGTACGTATTGGAAATAGAGGAGAGTCATATATTAGTAAACACTAGTAATGCCCACCACAGTGAATTTTAGACTTTGTCATAGCCTCTGTGTTTATTCAAAATAACACATGAAGATAAAAACTAGGGAGTGAGTTGAAATTAAATTGGAAATAACAGACAAAAGGGATGACATGGCTGAAGTTGTAAGAGAGTTCTGAGGACTTTCATGTAGAGAGAGAAAAACTTCAGAGACAATTCGGGGGCAGCTGCTCAAGTGGAAAGACATTAGAAAGAGAGTGAGGAGCAGGATTCTAAGAATTTTTACTGTGTTTTATGACCATGACTTCTGTTTTGAATTTTTTTGAGGAAATAATTTATTTAAATTATGCTCTAATTGTTGTGAACACTGGATTGATGTTTCTATGAATATATTGTCAAGCTGAGCCTGTGGTTTGTATGTTTATACATATAATGTTTTAGCATGATATCTATCACAAATAAACTGCTCAATAAATGATATCAGTTGGGAATTCTCTTTGATTCAAGAAATTTTAAAATTGGCTTAAAGGAAAAGTTAATTTTTCCTGTACAAGTAGAAATCTATTTTTAAGTAACTACTATTGGTTAAACATCTCACTGATGTTGAAATATAGCTATTTCTCCTAATCTTTGCCTATGCTGGAGGAAAATATAAAAATCTCTAACTATGACAATTATGATGAACAATAACTTTTTATTGATGCATAAGAGATATACATAGCTTCAGGGTATATGTGATAATCTAATACATTCAGATAATTCATAAAGATCAAATGAGTATACTGGGAATATCCATCAACTTAAATATTTGTCTTTTCTCTATGCTGGAACCATTCAAGTTCTTCTCCTCTAGCAAATTTGAAATGTACAATAAATTATTTTAAACTATAATCCCCCTACTGTTCTCTCTAATACCAGGTCTTATTTCTCTATCAGTTGTATGCTTGTATCCAATTATCAAATTCTCTTCATCACCCCCATCCCCTGCCTTTCCAAGCCTCTGGCAACGACTAAGCTACTCTCTGTCTTCATGAGGTCCACCTTTTTAGCTCCCAGATATGCCTAAGAATCTGTAATATTTTTCTTTTTTTTTCTTTTTGAGACAGTCTCCCTCTGTCACTCAGGGTGGAGTGCAGTGGTGCTATCTCAGCTCACTGCAGGCTCCACCTCACAAGCTTAAATAATCCTCCCACTTCTCAGCCTCCTGAGTAGCTGGGACCACAGGTGCACGCCATCACACCTGGCTAATTTTCGTACATTTTTGTAGAGATGGGGTTTTGCCATGTTGCTGAGGCAGGTCTCTAACTTCTGAGCAAAAGCAATCCACCTACCTTGGCCTAACGAAATGCTGCGATTACAGGCTTCTTGGTTTGTTTAATTTAACATAATGACTCATGTTCCATCAGTGTTGCTGCAAATAACAGCCTTTCACTATGTTTTATGGCTTAATAATATTCCATTGTGTATATATATCACATTTTCTTTTTTTTTGGAAGTTGTGAAGAAATTCACAATTTATTTTTTTTAATTTTTTGATTTTTTTATACTTTAAGTTCTAAGGTACATGTGCACAACGTGCAGGTTTGTTACATATGTATACATGTGCCATATTGGTGTGCTGCACCCATTAACTCGTCATTTACATTAGGTATATCTCCTAATGCTATCCCTCCCCACTCCCCCCACTCCACAACAGGCCCCGGTGTGTGATGTTCCTCACCCTGTGTCCACGTGTTCTCATTGTTCAATTCCCACCTATGAGTAAGAACATGCCATATTTGGTTTTCTGTCCTTGCGATAGTCTGCTGAGAATGATGGTTTCCAGCTTCATCCATGTCCCTAAAAGGACATGAACTCATCTTTTTTTATGGCTGCATAGTATTCCATGGTGGATATGTGCCACATTTTCTTAATTCAGCCTATCATTGATGGACATTTGGGTTGGTTCCAAGTCTTTGCTATTGTGAACAGTGTCACAATAAACGTACGTGTGCATGTGTCTTTACAGTAGCATGATTTATAATCCTTTGGATATATGCCCAGTAATGGGATGGCTGGGTCAAAGGGTATTTCTAGTTCTAGATCCTTGAGGAATCACCACACTGCCTTCCACAGTGGACGAAATAGTTTACAGCCCCACCAACAGTGTAAAAGTGTTCCTATCTCTCCACATCCTCTCCAGCACCTGTTGTTTCCTGACTTTTTAATGATCACCATTCTAACTGGTGTGAGATGGTATCTCATTGTGGTTTGATTTGCATTTCTCTGATGACCAGTGATGATGAGCATTTTTTCATGATATTTCACATTTTCTTTATCCATTCTTCTATTGATGTGCACTTAGGGTGATTCCACATTTTGGTCATTGAGAATAACGCTGCAATAAACATGGGAGTTGTGATGGTTAATACTGAGTGCCAATTTGATTGAACTGATGGATACAAAGTATTGATCCTGGGTGTATCCATGAGGGTGTTGCCAAAGGAGATTAACATTTGAGTCACTGGGCTGGGAAAGGCAGATCTACCCTTAATCTAGGTAGGCACAATCTAATCAGCTGCCAGCATGGCAGGAATATAAGCAGGCAGAAAAATGTGAAAAGAGAGACTGGCCCAGCCTCCCAGCCTACATCTTTCCCCAATGCTAGATGCTTCATGCCCTCAACTATCAGACTCCCAGTTCTTCAGTTTAGAAACTCAGACTGGCTCTTCTTGCTCCTCAGCATGAAGACAGACTACTATGGGACTTTGTGGTCATGTGAATTAATACTTAATAAACCCTACTTTATAGATATACATATTCTATTAGTTCTGTCCCTCCAGTAAACCCTGACTAATACAGATTTTGGTACCAGGAGTGGTTCCAGAGGAACAGAATATAAAGGATGAAGTTCTTTCGTTGGTTTTGGGGTTTCTGAAGTTGGCTGCTTAATATTATTAGACCCGAAAATGCTAAGGACTCTAATTCTAATAGTATGGAGAATACTGATGATCTTTGGCATGATCTATTTAGAGAGTTATACACAATAAATGCATTTGATGCTCCTGATTCACCTCTCATGAGAGACAAGGAGTTTAGTGACTCTATGTATGATACCTTTGACCATATGTGGAGAACCAAGGAATATAATGAAGCTGGTTGGTTGCTCCTAAGTTCAGGGGACAAAGTGATGAAAGAAAATGATAAACTCAGGGATTCTATCTCCTGGCTTCAGAAGAAGATATTGAGCCTCAAATCTGCCAAGATTGCCCTGAGTCAGCATCTTATCTCCTGCAGAGAAAGAGCTAAAATTGTGGAAATTCAGACTCAAGCTCTTATCATGAGAGTGGCTGACCTGCAATGAAAGGTTCATGCACAGCCTCACCAGGTGTCTACTGTTAAAGTGAAGGCATTGATTAGAAAAGAATGGGACCCTGCAACTTGGAATGGGGATGTATTCAAGGACCCTGATGAGGCTGGGGACACTGAGCTTATAAACTCTGATGAACCTTCTTTGCCAGAATAAACAGCTTCCCCATCCCCAGTAGTGGCAACATTCCCTCCCTGACCCATACTGCCATCAGCCTTTCCACCTTTGTCTGAGGAGATAAACCTTGCACTGCCTGAAGCCGAAAAGTGATGGCCTCCCCTTAGGCAGTTGCCAGGCAAGATAATGTTGATTCTCCTCAGGAGCCACCCCCAGCACCCCTGTTTACTTCTAGATCTATAACTACACTGAAGTCCTGGTGGGCCCCAGAGGGGAGGTTGAGAGTGTGCCCCATGAGAAGGTGAGCTACACTCAAAAAGAACTGCTTGAGTTTTCTAATTTATATCAACAGAAATCTGAAGAACAAGCATCAGAATGGATATTAAGGGTGTGGAATAATGATGGAAGGAACATAGGGATGAATTAGGCTGAATTTATTGATTTGGGACCACTAAGTAGGGATTCTGCATTTAATGTTGCAGCTTGGAGAGGTAAAAAAAAAAAAAAAAGTTCTAATAGTTTATTTGCTTGGTTAGCTGAAATATGGATTAAAAGATGGATTGAAAGATGGATAGTAGAAGAAGGTAGTCATTAATACCAGCTATGACCACATGATCAACTGCAGAAACAAGGACTGTAATTGTCAAATTTCCTCCTTTTGTTAAAAACATGTTTGTGCATGTATATGCTTGTATTAAGAAAATATCTTCATTTTCTTTTCTTCTTTATCATGTGACATCAGATTTATTGACTTCATATGAGCATTTAAGTATTGTTAACTTTATGTAATAGTATTTGGGTTGGGGATTGGTGCATTTCTGGTTGTACGAAGGATAGTTGTATTATGTTAGATGCAATTATGACCTTATCGTCTTTATTTGAAGATTGTGTATAATCTCAGAAGATGTGTAAGGGTTCACATTGACAAGGGATAGACTTGTGATGGTTAACAGTGAGTGTCAACTTGACTAAATTGATGGATACAAAGTATTGATCCTGGGTGCGTCTGTGAGGGTATTGTCAAAACATTTAACATTTGAGTCAGTGGGCTTGGAAAGGCAGACCCACACTTAATCTGGATGGGCACAATCTAATCAGCTGCCAGCATGGTTAGAATATAAGCAAGCAGAAAAATGTGAAAAGAGAGACTGCTCTGGCCTCCCAACCTACATCTTTCTCCCACACTGGATGCTTCCTGCCCTTGAACGCTGGACTCCAAGTTCTTCAGTATTGAAACTTGGACTGGCTCTCCTTGCTCCTCAGCCTGCAGACAGCCTATTGTGGAAC
>NW_026652281.1:38378696-38386626 GCF_009828535.3 Hylobates moloch
TTATATATACTTTATGAAACAAACTTCCTACAGTGTGGTGCTGCTAAAGAGCCACTCTGATTTGGCATCTCCTTTGGCTGAGTTATAAAACAGAGTTTCCAGGATTGGGGATGGTAGTTCTGCCTCCCCCCTTTTTCTCTGCCTGTTTTTAGGGATATTTCTCCTTTCTGGAACCTGAGATGTTTCTTATGGGTCAAGGCAAGGACAAATATTCGGCCAGGGAATTTGAGAAGGTGAGAAAGTTGTTGTCTACCTTGATATACTTTTTTCAGGGTGAGAGCAGTGAGTTGGGGCAAAATTCTCTGTACATCTGGTACTGGGCAGAATGGGAAGGAGAGGTGTCATGGATGTGGAAGTTTGGTTCTCATATAATCATCTCTGTTTTTTCACTTCTCTGTGGCCCCGGGAATTGTCTTATGTTTATGTTTGAGTTTGGGGATGTTTCAAGTAATAATCTCAGCACTGTATATATTTTTTGTTTTCTGGGGTTATTGATGGGGGGATCCAGATTGCTTCTATGCTGCCATTTTGGAACTGGAAGTTCCCTCACTTTTGATTGCTCTAGAACGACAGAAAACCCTTAGGAGAGAGAGGGAAGAGAAAGATGGCAGAATAGAATCCACCAATCACCCCCACACCACCACAAGGACACTAAGTTAACAGCTATCTACACAGAAAAAAAAAAAAAAACTTCGTAAGCACGAAAAATCAGGTGAGCACTCATAAAAACAGTCCTGAATCAGCAATGCCACCCCTTTCCAACACCCAGCAGTGGCAGCATGGTGCAGAGTGTCTCTAGGCCCTGGGGGAGAGAGAACACAGCAATTGTGTGGCACTGAACTCTGTGCTGTCCAGTCAGAGCAGAAAGGAAACCCAGACCAAACTCAGCTGATGCCCACCCATGGAGGGAGCATTTAAACCAGCTCTAGCCGAAGGGGAATCACTCATCCCAGTGGTCCAAACATGAGTGCCTGCAAATCTTGCTACTAAGGTCTACAGTACTCTGAATCTCCAAGTAAACTTGAAAGGCAGTCTAGGCCATAAGGACTGTAACATTTAGGTGAGTCCTGGGGCTAAACTAGGCCCAGAGACAGCAGACTGAGGTGGCATGCAACACACTGAGAAACCAACTGGGGCAGCCAAGGGAGTACTGGTATCACCCCTCGCCTAACCCCAGGCTGCACAGCTTGTGGCTCCAAATCTTCCACTTGAGGAGAGGAGAGAGAAAAGTGAGGAGGACTTTGTCTTGCATCTGGGATACCAGCTCAGCCACAGCAGAATAGGGCACCAGTCAAAGTCATCAGGTCCTTGTTCCAGGCACTGGATCCCAGACAGCATTTCTAGGTATACATTGGCCCAGAAGGGAACCTGCGGCCTTGAAAGAAAGGACCCACTCCTGGCTGTGTGCATTGCCTGATAACTGAAGAGCCTTTGGGCCCTGAATAACCAGCAGCAATAACCAGGTACTACATCAAGGGCCTTGAGTGAGCCTCTGAGACTTTCTGGCTTCAGGTGAGACTCACCACATTACAAGCTGTGGTGGCTACAGAGGAAAACTTCTGCTTGAGAAAAGCAGAGGGAACAATAAAGGAGGCATTGTCTTGCAACTTAGGTACCAGCACAACCTCAGGGGGCCAGAGTACCAAGAGGAATCTTGGGGTCCCTGCTTCCAGGACTTGACTCTTGAATGGCATTTCTGGACCTTCCCTGGGCCAAAGGGGAGTCCACTGCCCTGAAATGTGAGTCCTGGGCCAGGCAGTGTTCATGAAAAGCTGACTTAGGAGACTTTGGGTCTCATGGGAACAAGTGGCAGTAGTCTGGCAGTACTCCTTGGGCCTAGGGTGGCAGCGGCTATGGGGTGAGCCTCCTCTGCCATTAGAAAGGGGAGGGAAGAGTGGAAAAACACTGCATCTTGTGGTTTGAGTGCTAGCTCAGCCACAACACAATAGAACACCAGGTAAACTTCTAAGGTTTTTGATGACTCCCTAACTTCCAGATGGTGCTTCAAGACCCACCCATGGCCTGGGGAACCTCACTGCCCTGAAGGGAAGGACACAGGCCTGGCTGGCTTTGCCACATGCTGAATGTAAAGCCCCAGGGCCTTGAGTGAACATAGGCAGTAGCCAGGACCATAGGCAGTATCCAAGAACACAGGCAGTATCCAGGAACTGGTCTTGGGTAAGATCCAGTTCTGTACTGGTTTCAGGTCTGACCTAGCTCAGTCATAGTTATTATGGCCACAGGGGTGCTTGTGTCACTCCATCCCCAGCTGTAGATGCCTCTGAAGAAAGAGAGAGAGAGAGAGAGACTTTATGTGTTTGGGGGAAAGTAAGGGAAGAGAAAAAGAATCTCTGCCTGGTAATCCAGAGAATTCTCCCGGATCTTGTTCAAGACTATCAAGGCAGTACGTCTGCAAGAACCACAGTGTTGCTGGGCTTGGGGTGCTCCTAAAACAGGTACAGCTTAGATCACAACACTTAAGTCCCTTCAAATATCTAAAAAGCCTCCCCCCAAAAAACAGCTAAATATAAGCTGAGACAGTGAAGACTACAGTAAACACCTAACCCCTCAATGCCCAGATACTGAAGAACATCTGCTAGCATCAACACCATCCAGGAAAACACAACCTCACCAAATGAACTAAAGAAGCACCAGGGACAAATCTTGGAGAAACAGAGATATATGACTTTTCAGAGAGAGAATTCAAAATAGCTGTGTTAAGGAAATTCAAAGAAACTCGAGATAACACAGAGAAGGAATTTAGAATTCTATCATATAAATTTAACAAAAAGACTGAAATAATTAAAAAGACTCAAGCAGAAATTATGGAGCTGAAAAGTGCAATAGGCATACTGAAGAATGCATCAGAGTCCTTTAACAGCAGAATTGATCAAGTAGAAGAAAGAATTAGTGAGTATGAAGACAGGCTGATATTGAAAATACACAGAGAAGACAAAAGAAAAAAGAATAAAAAACAATGAAGCTTGCCTACAGCATCTAGAAATTCATCTCAAAAGGGCAAATTTAAGAGTTATTCACCTTCAAGAGGAGGTAGAGAAAGAGATGGGGTAGAAAGGTTATTCAAAGGGATAATAACAAAAAACTTCCCAAACCTAAAGAAAGATATTAATATCTAACTACAAGAAGATTATAGAACATCAAGCAGATTTAATCCATAGAAGACTACCTTGAGGTGTTTAATAATCAAATTCCCAAAGGTCAAAGATTTAAAAAAAAAAAGGATCCCAAAAACAGCAACAAAAAATAAATAACATACAATGGAGCTTCAATATGTCTGCCAGCAGACTTTTCATTAGAAACCTTCAATGCCAGGAGAGAGTGGCATGACATGCTTAAAATCCTGAAGGAAAAAAAAAACTTTACCCTAGAGTAGTATATTCCGTGAAAATATCCTCAAACGTAACGAAATAAAGACTTTTCCATACAAACAGAAGCTGAGGAATTTCATCAACATCAGACTTGTCCTACAAGAAATGCTAAAGGGAGTACTTAAATTGGAAAGAAGACATTAATGAGTAATAAAGAATCACCTGATGGTACAAAACTCACTAGTAATAGTAAGGACACAGAAAAACACAGAATATCATAAACTTGTAACTATGGTGTGTAAACTACACTGATCTTACGTAGAAAGACTAAATAATAAACCAATCAAAATAATAACTACAACTTTTCAAGACTTAGTAAAATAAGATATAAATAGCAAAAACAAAAAGTTAAAAAGCAGGGGGTTGAAGTTAAGGCATTGAGTTTTTATGAGTTTTCTTGATTGTTTGTTTATGCAAATACTACTAAGTTGTTATCAGGTAAAAAGAATGCATTATAAAATAGTACTTGCAAGCCTCATGATAACCTCAAACCAAAAAAACATACAATGGGCACACAAAAAATAAAAAGCAAAAAATTAAATCATATCTTCAGAGAAAATCACCTTCACTAGAGGAAGACAAGAAAGAAAGGAAAAAGGAAGAAAATAGCATAAAATAACCAGAAAACAGTAACAAAATGGCAAGAATGTCTACTTATAAACAATAATATTGAATGTAAATGAATTAACCTTGCCAATCAACAGACATAGACTGGCTGAATGAATGAAAAAATGAAACCCATTGATCTGTTGCCTCCAAGAAATGCACTTCATCTATAAAGACACACAGAGATTGAAAATAAAGCAATAGAAAAAGATATTTCATGCCAATGGAAATGAGCAAACAAAAAAGAACAGGAGTCACTATAATTATATTAGAAAAAATAGATTTGAAAAGAAAAACTATGAGAAGGGACAAAGAAGGTCACTATACAATGGTAAAAGGGTCAATTCAGAAAGAGAATATAACAATTGTAAATATATAGGCACCCAACACTAGAGCACCCAGATGTATAAAAAAAAGACTGTTAGAGATAAAAAGAGATATAGCTGGAGGCTTCAACACCCAATTTTCAGCATTGGATGAATCTTCCAGACAGAAAGTCAACATAGAAACATTAGACTTAATCTCCACTATAGACCAAAAGGATTTAATAGATATTTACAGAACATTTCATCCAAAGGTTGCAGAACACACATTTTTTCCCTCAGCATGGATCATTCTCAAGGATAGACTATATGTTAGGTCACAAAACAAATCTTAAAACATTCAAAAAATTGAAATAATATCAAGCATTTTCTCTGATCACAATTCAATAAAACTAGAAATTAACGAGAAGCATTTTGGAAACTACAGAAATACACAGAAATTAAACAATATATTCTTTAATCACCTGTGGGTCAATAAAAAAATTAAGAAGGAAATTGAAAAATTTTTGAAATAAATGATAATGGAAAGACAACATACCAAAACCAAAGGGATACAGCAAAAGCAGTACTAATAGGGAAGTTTATAGCTATAACTGCCTACATCAAAAAAGAGGAAAAATTTTAAATAAACAATCCAACAATGCACTTTACAGAACTAGAACAGCAAGAGCAAACCAAACCCAAAATAAATAGAAGAAAATAATAAAGATCAGAGTAGAAATAAATGAAGTGAAAAAAATACAAAAGATCAATGAAACAAGAAGTTGTTTTTTTTTTTAAAGTTAAACAAAATTGACAACCTTTAGCCAGACTAAGGAAAAAAAGACTATCCAAATAAATAAAATCAGAAATGAAAAATGAAACATTAAAACTGATAATGCAGAAATTCAAAGGCTAGTCAGTGGCTACTATGTGCAAGTATATGCCAATAAATTGGAAACTCTAGAAGAAATGAACAAATTCCTAGATACATACAGTCTACCAAAATTGAACAAGGAAAAAATTGAAATCCTGAACAGACAAATAGCAAGTAACAAGATAAAGGCTGCAATAAAAATTCTCCCAGAAAAGAAAAGCTTGAGACCTGATGGCTTCACTGCTGAATTCTACCAAACATTTAAAGAATTAATACCAATCCTACTCAAACTATTCAAAAACATAGAGGAGGAGGGAATACTTCTAAACTCATTCTACAAGGCCAGTATTACCTGGAAACCAAAACCAGACAAAGGCACGTTGCAAAAAGGAGACTATACTCCAGTATCGCTGACGAACATTGATGCAAAAATCCTCAACAAAATAATAGCGAACAAAATTCAACAGCACATTACAAATGTCATGGCCCTTTTGATATTTACTGCAACAACATGAGGTGAATGCTTTATTATACTCATTTTACAGACAAGGAAATTAAAGCTTAGAAGGATTAAATGACTTGCCTAAAGCAGTACACCTACTAAGTTGCAGAACTGGGATTTGAATCCTTCTCTGCCAAATTCCAAAGCCCCTGGTCTTTACCACTATGCTTTAAAGACTATCCTCTTGCTATATTATGGCATCAAATTAAATCAAACTGAGACACATTTACTAAGCACATATTAAGTGCGAGATGCCATTCTAGCATCAGAAGCAAAAGTGGCTCAAGTAAGAAAAATTACCTTGTGTCCATCAAGGTCTAGTCAGGAGACAGAAAAAATAAGAGTTACATTAACAAGGAAAATGTTACATACAGAATGTACAGAACAATTAACTAGCTAAGATAGTTCTCCTTTACACATGGGGGAATATATTTTAAGATTCCTAGTGGATTCCCAAAACCGCAGAGAGTACCAAACACTACATATACTAAGTTTTCCCCTATATGTAAATACCTGTGATAAAGTTTAATTTATAAATTAGACACAGTAAGATATTGATAACAATAATAATAAAATGGAAAAATTATAACAACATACTATAATAAAAGTTTCATGAATGTTGTCTCTCTAAATATCTTATTGTACTGTACTCACCCTTTTTGGATGATGTGAGATAATACAATTCCTAAATGATGATAAAGTTAAGGTGAATGATGTCGGTACTGTGATAAAACATTAGGCTACTACTGACCTCTGACAATACACCAGAAGATGAATCAGCTGCTTCGGGTGATTCTGGATCATCAAGGAGCCATGGTAATGTTAATGGTTGGAAGTCAGGAACAGATGATATCAGTGACCAATGGACAAGTAGGATATACAGCAATGACAGGCTGGACAAACAGATGATTCACATTCCGGATGGGACGAAGCACAAGATTTCATTATGTTATTCAGAATGGTACACAACTTAAAACTTATGAATTGTTTGTTTCTGGAATTTTCCATTTAATATCTTAGGAACATGAATGACTATAGGTAACTGAAACCATGGAAAGCAAAAGCACAGAAAGGGGAAACTACTGTATTAAAGAACTGAAAAGGCATCAAAGAGATGCTTGGCTATTACGAAGCTAGTATGACATAGCTGTTATGCCTGGGATTGAAAAATTAGAGGGAAGAGGGTGGAATTTTAAGAATTTAAGATCTTGGAGGTAGGAACCACTGATCTGAAACTGAGACCTTTAAGGAAGAGTCAGCCTGCAGGTATTAGTGTCTCTCAGCTCAGCAGAAGAGATGTATGTGGTTAGTGATCAGATCTATGATAAGGGCTGGCTGGCTGACGCTGTAATCCGAGAGGGCAAACTCCTGTTAGTTTTTTAAGCAGGAAGACTACAAACTCAAATCAAGTGCTCCTACTAGAATTTCCTTACACATTTGGGAGGCAGAAGTGTTGTTAGGGTAATATTGACAAAAACAGGAAGACAATCAAAAGGTAAGTGCCTCTTCTTTGTTTTCTAGCCTTCCATCTCCTTCTAGCTCCCTATGGGCAGAACCTAAAAGAAAATCAGTAGGGCAAATCACATATGTGGCTATAGAGTCTCAACCCTAGCATCACAAAGCAGGGCACAAAATCAAAAGCTGAGAGCTTCAAAGAGTAGCAGGCTTAGTCCATTTAGATATTACCACTCCAAAAGGGAGAAATAGGTAAGAAAAGAGGACTGAATGGGCAAAAACTGGAAGCATTCCCTCTGAAAACTGGCACAAGACAGGGATGCCCTCTCTCACCACTCCTATTCAACATAGTGCTGGAAGTTCTGGCCAGAGCAATCAGGCAGGAGAAGGAAATAAAAGGTATTCAATTAGGAAAAGAGGAAGCCAAACTGTCCCTGTTTGCAGATGACATGATTGCATATCTAGAAAATCCCATTGTCTCAGCCCAAAATCTCCTTAAGCTGATTAGCAACTTCAGCAAAGTCTTGGGATACAAAATCAATGTACAAAAGTCACAAGCATTCTTGTACACCAATCACAGACAAACAGAGAGCCAAATCATGAGTGAACTCCCATTCACAATTGCTTCAAAGAGAATAAAATACCTAGGAATCCAACTTACAAGGGATGTGAAGGACCTCTTCAAGGAGAACTACAAACCACTGCTCAATGAAATCAAAGAGGATACAAACAAATGGAAGAACATTCCATGCTCATGGGTTGGAAGAATCAATATCGTGAAAATGGCCATACTGCCCAA